>NW_018744577.1:393809-612198 GCF_001683475.1 Chenopodium quinoa | reverse complement strand
GGATACTTTTGGCTTGGGATTCAAGCAAACAAAAGAAGATGTGAAACAAGCCCTCTTAAATATGAAGGCTCACAATAAAGCTCGAATCACAAAGATGGAAATGTTTATGGATCCATATCTATTCACCCTCAATGGCCAGTACATCAAAGAAGGGGAAGACTTCCCATGTTATGAATTCCCTTAGCCATTCGTCCACGATGGGAAGCGTGAACCAAGATTCGAGATGTTCCTCGATTGTGACTTTGTTGATGAAGACGAAGAGCTCTTCACTGCTGAGAAACCAGCTAGCCAAACTCTGATGATCTAGGCATCAACCTGCTTTTTGGAATGGAGAAGAATGAGTCTAAGGCTGTCTGCAATGATAACTCCGAGCTCGTTCAAGATGTTATAGCAAATAAAGATTTTGACCCTCCGAGTTAATCATCCAAGCTGACAATATTTCAAAGGGATGGCGCAAGACATTGAGGATCACTATGCCAAGCGGAGAGAAGTTGGAAATAACTGCTGGCGAAGGTCCTATGTTTGATGAGTCTAAGTCGTCTGGGTCCGAGTCCGAGTCTGAGTCTAAGTCTGTAGACGATTCCTTAAAGTCTGAGGCCGACCCTCTTTCTGCTATAGAGTCCAATCCTGAGTCGCTTGTTGAGTCTTCTTTTCCGGTGAGGTCGCAGGTGACCTTGCCCCTCTTGATGTATTAGCCGATGAATTCAATAAAATGAGTACCTTTGCTTACGATGCGTGTCATTCCCCTAGCCCTAATCAATATTTCTTTGCTAATGATAAAAATGAAAAAGAAATAATAAAAGCAATGGAAGAACACGAAAATAAAACGACAGTTATCGAAGATACAGAAACAGTTAATATTTCCATTGATACGACTGTTAAAGAAGTAAAAATTGGATTAACACTAAGTCAAGATGAACGCAAAGAGCTAATTAACTTGCTTAGTTAATTTGTTGATGTATTTGCTTGGTCTTACCAAGATATTCCAGGAATTGACAGGGATATAGCTCAACATACGATACCACTCATTCCAGGTATGAAGCCTGTCAAACAAAAGCTGCGCCGCATGAAACCGGATGTAGCTCTCAAAATCAAAGAAGAAATCAGAAGCAGTTGGCCGCAGGTTTAATCAAAGTATTAAAATATCCAGAATGGATAGAAAATGTGGTTCCAGTTCCAAAGAAGGATGGAAGGGTCACAATGTGTGTTGATTACAGGGACCTCAATAAAGCAAGCCCGAAAGATGGGTTCCCTCTACCTCACATTGACATTCAGGTCGATAACACATCAAACCATGCACTCCTATCATTCATGGAAGGCTACGCCGGATATAATCAAGTATTGACGGCTGAAGAAGATATGGAGAAAACCACATTCATCACACAATGGGGTACATATTGCTATACGGTAATGCCATTCGGGATGAAAAACACGGGTGCCACCTACCAAAGAGCAGCTACAACATTGTATAGACACCCATTTGTGTCTCCCCAAAACCAAACCCGGTGATGAGTACCTTTCACGTCAAATCGAATGAAACGAAGTGTGGAAAGGTCTAGTGTAGCGGAAAGTTTTATTTTTTCTCTTCTCCTGTTTTTGAAAACTTTATTTTTAAGAAAACAGCCAATCCAGTTTGGTTGGTCCATGATATGGGTCCAATAGTTGTGTAGTTGGATGGGGCTTGCAAAGACCTTTCCAACGATATATTATAAGCCCAATTCCGATGAATATTGAGGAAGTTATGGCCAATTTACTAAACTGAGCCTGGTTTGAGCTTTATGTACGGCCCAATGATCTAGGGGAGGGCCTAATATGATTTATCATTCCTAATGCAATTAGGAAATGTTTTAGTTTTCTATAATCTTCTAGAAGGATCTTTTCATTCCTAATTCAATTAGCATTGATAAGTTGACTTTGTTGACTTTTCAGAGTTTTAATCAAGAATCAAATAGCATTTTCGAAGAAATTATATTATTTTATCTTCCAGTACGGGAAATTTATCAGATATTTGAAAACGCGTTGAAATCCAGTTTGGCGTCCAACCCCAGGCCTTGGCGCCCGGAACCAGGCGCTAGCCATTGGCGCCAGCTAGCCAGGGTTGGCGCCAATCCTGTTTTGCAATCGTCAGACTCTGTTTTGTTAAATTATCTTTTTTGGCTGATTTTCTCTATAAATATCGGATCAAAAACTCCGTTTTCATTCACCAATTTTCAGGAATTCTCTTCATTCACAAGCTTTCATTCACAATTCATTCATCTACAATCATTCATCATCTACATCTATCATTCACCAATTCTCACCAATCGTTTTCAATCATCAACAATCATTAATTATTTAGCATTATCTAAATCATTCATCTTTCTTACATTCAATTCTTTCTTTCTTTAAATCTTTGCTTTTTCATAAAAAATTCCGCATTCACAAGAACTAGAAACACCTAGCCATATTCGCCCTAGACGTGAAAGGTTTAATTTCTGAGGGTTTGGTCCCAAATCTCTATTTCAATTATTTAATTTGGTTGTTTGTTTTGTTATTTTCCTTGAAGTTACTAACGCGTGTATTTTGTTATTAGAAAGAGGTACGAGGCATCAAAGTAAGTACTTTAATTATTTAATCGATGTTATGATGTAGAAATCATGTTTATATTGTTATTATGATATTCATAGTATCATGTCTAGGGTATTTTTAATATTAATTATGATTGCTATGATTATGATATTCGTTATTGTTCATGATTATTTTAGTTATAATTATTATTGATTATTATTATGTTGCTTGATATTTATTGTTATTGCTTGATCACGCCTTTTATGCATGTTTAAAGGAAATTTGTACTTGTAATCACACTTAATAAGATAATTAATAATCTTGTTAGGCTTAATTTGATTATAATTCAAGTGATCGCCAATAATAGTTTATTTGTGCATTATATTCAACCAACATAGATAAACAGGTTTAGGGTTAATCCTATTGATTGCATGTTAATTAAAAAGCGCACATGAATACGATCAGAATAAAGTAGAGGCCTATTATTAGGGCAGGTTCAATCTCTTTTAGGGTTGATTTGTACCTTCATCCCCGGACCCTTATTTGGTTCATGACCTTATGGAGTTGACGATCTCTTGGATCGTTAAGGGGTGTAACCTTCATCCTATGAACGGTTTACAAGTTCCTTAGAAACTTGTTGGCGACTCTTTTGCTCTATCTTCTTCCCTTTTGGACGCCACCGTACTTTAGTGTATGATCAAAGTGGGGTTCAAGCTAGTGGGATTTAAAGGCTTGAAATTATTCCCTACAGTTTTTTGGCGACTCCACTGGGGAAGATTTCTATTTTAATTCCTGAATGGGGAAATTGGCTCTAGCAAACAGAGACTGGCGCCAACTTTCAACTGTAGCGCCTGGCGCCAATACTGGCGTCTGGCGCTACGGCTAAAAGTTTGGCGTCAAACTCTGGCCCCTGACGCTACTTCCCACATGCCTCAGGAGCTTTCTGTGCTCGATAAAATCTTCCAGTTTCGTGTGGTGTTATTTCAATCCTAGTTGTTAAAGACATTTCTCAAATTTCCTACGTGTAAAATCCTATGTTTTTGACTCATTACGGATGGTCTTTCCAATGAGAACCTTTTTATGCATATGACAATAATGTTAATCAAAATTACGTACATGAAATACTTAGAACTTTTCGAGTCTCATCCACTCATTATAAATCATTGCCGAAACAAATTCAGGAATTAAAATAGAAATCCTCCCCTGTGGAGTCGCCAAAATTGAAAAGGGAATTTACCCCTATCAGAATTAGCTACGATGATGATTTTCGATCGACTCCATGCCAAGGGAATCATTACTCCCACAGGACCTATTAAAGATCCCCCACTTAAGAAAAGATTGCCTAGTTGGAATCCAGACGAACACTGCAAGTACCACCAAGGTAGGGGTCATACTACTGAGAGCTGTTGTATGCTAACGGAGGCCATCCAGCATTTGATTGATAACAACAAGCTTCCTATACCTCCAGTTAACAAGAAGAGCGAGTAATGATAAGGGAAGCAACACAAGACAAGAGACGAGCTGCAATGACAAGATTTCATGACCTTTTTTTCTATTTCTTTTTCATTTTTTCCTTTCCCCAATAAGTCTAGCATAGGCACCTTTTCTTTTCCTTTAGATTATTTTTATAGTTTTTCTTTTCTTTTCCCTTTTCAATAAAATGAGCATTTATTTCCTTATATATGATCATTTCATTATATTGCAATCAAATATAATAAAAAAAAATAAAAAAAAAGAAAAAAAAAAATCCATGTCGAATTAAGCACAAGGTATACCAATGATTTGAGGCACCCCTTTGTAGCCACATCATATCTCCTTTCGCCTTTCTAATTTACAAATCCTTTCTTCATAAACCACTTTGAGCCTCGTCTAACGATAGAACACCCTTCTTTTTCAACCTACATCTACCTAACCTTGGGATGGGATGGCGTGCAAACTTATGCAATTCTAAAGAAAGCTTGAGCAAATTCAAAAGAAAGCAATAGCAAAAAATAAGCAATAATAAAAAAACGAAAACAAGTGTACAAAAGGGCAAGTGTTTCAATGTCTTTGATAAGAATAACGTCTCAGATTGCGTCTCTTATCGAGTGCTCGGTAACAGTGGTCTGAGAAACATGAATGCCAAGTGAGTGATAGACCGCATGATCGGAATTGCCCACACTTATGAAAAATAAACAAATAGAGCAAAAAAAAAAAAGAGAGCTAAAAAAGAGTAGAAACTTAAGCATAAAAATATAAAGATTCAAAAGCGAGGTTGCACACCTTGGGGGCTTGTCTAGGGTCTTGAGCCTTTATCCCCTTCTTCTATAACCTTTATCCTAACTGCGTTTACAACCCTTAAAAGACCTTTTTGAGGTACACACACTTGTGCGAGGTTCGGCTAGAGCTATGTTCGGCCTGATTCCTAACGGATACGTAGGCAAACCTCACATTGAGGTGCGGCGTAATAAACATGCATTCATATTCAACATTCACACACTTGCACCATGATCATATCAAGGGATCTCCAATGCTCATCCCTATTCATGTAGAGCTAGACTTGGGGGCTTGATCCCTACATCATAGCTTACCTAGCCTAAGAGTCACCACCATTTGACTCTTTTCAATAATAACATCTTTCCACACACTTAGCTCTTGCGGCCTAACTTTAGTGGTCACTTTCACACACTGCACAGATACATGATTAAATATACTTCCCTTAGGAAACCCTTTGTCATGAATCTTAATACAAAGATGAAGCATGCCTTGTCATATCAAACATCACTCATCAATCATAATCATCATTGCATCACGAAGTATGAAGTGCTTAGCCTCCGTGCCTAAGTTACCCAAATACTTTCATCGTTGAGTCAACCATTGAGATAGCCTAGGATGGATTAATACTTGCACCTTGAGAGATAGTATCAAACAACATTTGACTAACTCATTCAACATGCATCTTCAAACTTCGATTCTTCTTTTTCATGTCTTTCTTTTTTGGGAGAAAGTCGGTACCCTCCACAAAAATTGACGGAAAATTTTTGCTTTTTTGCATTTTTCGAGTCGCACGATCACATTACAATGCACACACGAGTCATGTACACATTGATTCATGTCGTGCCATATCACTTTGATTTGAGTCTAACACATGTGTCATTACACTTCGAGTCGAGTCAACTCGAGTCAGTCAAACATATCGAGTCAAGTTTATACCTTGAGTCGTGTCAAGTCGATGAGTCAAGCAACATTAAGCCTTAGGTCAACCCTAAGATAATTAAAGAAATTGGCAAAGTTCCATAGTCAAAAATAAATACAAGTGCAGCAGAATAGGGAAGACCCTACTCCAATTTCTTGGCGCCATAGATATCTCAGCAACGACAGAGCTCGAAGCCTCACAGAAAGGTGATTTTCGACCTCAATGCAGCAATTTTGGGTTCCTTGGTACGCCAGTTAGCCCCCTATAAGAAATTTGACATGAATTAGTAGTCGGCTCGATTACAATCGTAGTAAGTGATTGACCTGACAAAAAATCGTCTCACTTAGCTTAAGCGCCTAAAACACTGGCTCATTACAATCGGTTCAAAAGCAAGCACTTAAAACGACAATATTTCCAAATATGGATTGTCGCGCATTCTTATTAAACGACAAAGTTTTCCAAAAAATTGGATTGTCATCCCCAATTGACAATATTTCCAAAAATGGATTGTCGTGCATCTTCTTCAACGACAATTTTTCCAAGATTGGATTGTCATCTCTGGCAAAGTTTCCAAGCATGGATTGTCGTGCTCCTTTCTTTGTTTGGAAATTTTTTCCAAGTTCGGATTGTCATCGCTTGGCAAGTTTTCCGAAATTGGATTGTCATACACCCAGTTCCCTATAGAAAAATTTCCCAAAGGTTTGTTGTAGGTTTCTATTCATCATAAATATCGGCAAAAAGTTCCTCAACGTGGATTGTCATTCATTTCAGTAAGTGGCAAATTTTCCCGAAGTGGATTGTCGGTCGACTCTTTTTTGCAAATGTTCCAAGACAACGGATTGTCAATAGTGGCAATATTTTCCCAAAAGGATTGTCGCAATAGCGTTGGAAAATTTCCAAGGTGGATTTCTTTCAAGAGTTATATTCCAAGATGTGGATTGTCGATCGTAGCAAAGTTTCTTATGAAAGATTGTTATGAAGCATTGGCAACTTTTCCAAAAATTGGATTTTGGCAAATTTTCCGAGGTACGAATTGTCGCTTCATCGTGACAACATTTACAAGGATGGATTGTTTATGTGGCATTGACAACTTTCCCTAAATCGGATTGTCATACATCATACAAGAGTTGTGTTGGCAACAATTCCCAAAGAAAAGAGGATTGTCATCACAGCAAAAGCACCGACATACTGGTTCACAAGTAGCAAAGTACCGACGTACTGGCATAGCAAACATTAAGAAGCAGTGATCTTTTCGAAGACTATCATAGCGGAAATTAGAGTCATATCAAAAAGAAGCTCTTTTGTTCAGAGACGAGTGGACATCGAAACAGCAAGGTGGCGTTCCCTAGATTGTGGAGAGTTGTCACAAACAACTGAGGATTGTTTTCAAGAGAAGCAATCTTCGATAGTATTCCCTTGGACGCGGAATATTATCAATGCGGATGGAGATTGTTTCAAGAGAAGAAATCTTCTATAGTATTCCCTTGGACGTGGAGTGTTATCAATGCGGATGAGGATTGTTTTGAGAGAAATAATCTTCGATAGTATTCCCTTGGATGTGGAATATTATCATAGTGGAGGAAGGTCGTTTCAGGCGAAACAATTTTCCAAATTGGAAGCAGTTACGGGCGTAGCGGTTTTCAAGCGGGATGGCATTCTCTAGCTTGCAAGAGGTCATCATAAAAAACAGTAAAGCGGCATCAAATCGGTTACTTTCAGAGACGTGTGCTCGACGGTGCAAGATACGCGTTTCTTAACTCTTCTATTTGTTTAACTAATGCTAGTTTGCAGGTATCGGCGTTATAAGATTGATTTAGGATCGCAGAACGTTTTGAAATCATTCTCCGTCCCTATCGATACTTTGACTTTCGTTTTTCGAAACTTGCGTTTCTCCAAACTCAGTCAAAGTGGGGGCTTCTGTAGACACCCATTTGTGTCTCCCCAAAATCAAACCCGGTGATGAGTACCTTTCACGTCGAATCGAATGAAACGAAGTGTGGAAAGGTCTAGTGTAGCGGAATATTTTATTTCTTTTCTCTTCTCCTTGTTTTGAAAACTTTATTTTTAAGAAAACAGCCAATCCAGTTTTTTTGGTCCATGATATGGGTCCAATAGTGGTGTAGTTGGATGGGTCTTGCAAAGACCTTTCCAACGATATATTATAAGCCCAATTCCGATGAATATTGAGGAAGTTATGGCCAATTTACTAAACTGGGCCTGGTTTGAGCTTTATGTACGGCCCAATGATCTAGGGGAGGGCCTAATATGATTTATCATTCCTAATGTAATTAGGAATGGTTTTATTCTTCTAGAATATTCTAGAAGGTTCTTTTCATACCTAATTCAATTAGCATTGATAAGTTGACTTTGTTGACTTTTCAGAGTTTTAATCAAGAATCAAATAGCATTTTCGAAGAAATTATATTATTTTATCTTCCAGTACGGGAAATTTATCAGATTTTTGAAAAACGCGTTGAAATCAAGTTTGGCGTCCAACCCCAGGCCTTGGCGCCTGGAACCAGGCTTGGCGCCAGGCGCTAGCCAGGGTTGGCGTCAATCCTGTTTTGCGACCGTCAGACTCTGTTTCTTTAAATTATATTTTTTGGCTGATTTTCTCTATAAATATCATATCAAAAAACTCCGTTTTCATTCACCAATTTTCAGGAATTCTCTTCATTCACAAGCTTTCATTCACAATTCATTCATCTACAATCATTCATCATCTACATCTATCATTCACCAATTCTCACCAATCGTTTTCAATCATCAACAATCATTAATTATTTAGCATTCTCTAAATCATTCATCTTTCTTACATTCAATTCTTTCTTTCTTTAAATCTTTGCTTTTTCATAAAAAATTCCGCATTCACAAGATCTAGAAACACCTAGCCATATTCGAAGTTGCCTTCGCCCTAAACGTGAAAGGTTTAATTTCTGAGGGTTTGGTCCCAAATCTCTATTTCAATTATTTAATTTGATTGTTTGTTTATTATTTTCCTTGAAGTTATTAATGCGTGTATTTTGTTATTAGAAAGATGTACGAGGCATCAAAGTAAGAACTTTAATTGATTAATCGATGTTATGATGTAGAAATCATGTTTATATTGTTATTATGATATTCCTAGTATCATGTCTAGGGTATTTTCTATATTAATTATGATTGCTATGATTATGATATTCGTTATTGTTCATGATTATTTTAGTTATAATTATTATTGATTATTATTATGTTGCTTGATATTTATTGTTATTGCTTGATCACACCTTTTATGCATGTTTAAAGGAAATTTGTACTTGTAATCACACTTAATAAGATAATTAATAATCTTGTTAGGCTTAATTTGATTATAATTCAAGTGATCGCCAATAATAGTTTATTTGTGCATTATATTCAACCAACATAGATAAACAGGTTTAGGGTTAATCCTATTGATTGCATGTTAATTAAAAAGCGCACATGAATACGATCAGAATAAAGTAGAGGCCTATTATTAGGGCAGGTTCAATCTCTTTTAGGTTGGATTTGTACCTTCATTCCCAGACCCTTATTTGGTTCATGACCTTATGGAGTTGACGATCTCTTGGATCGTTAAGGGGTGTAACCTTCATCCTATGAACGGTTTACAAGTTCCTTAAAAACTTGTTGGTGACTCTTTTGCTCTATCTTCTTCCCTTTTGGATGCCACCGTACTTTAGTGTATGATCACAATGGGGTTCAAGCTAGTGGGATTTAAAGGCTTGAAATTATTCCCTACACATTGTTACATGATATGATGCACAAAGATGTGGAGGTCTATGTCGATGATATGATCGTTAAGTCTAAAGATCGCCCAGGCCACATCATTGCACTTCGCAAGTTCTTTGAAAGACTCCACAAAGACAACATGAGATTAAATCCATCAAAGTGTGCATTCGGAGTCACGTCAGGCAAATTACTTGGATATGTGATCAGTTCTCGAGGGATTGAAATAGATCCCACAAAAGTAAAAGCGATCATGGCCATGCCACCGCCCAAGAATGAGAAGGAGATTCGAGGTTTCATTGGAAGGCTGCAGTATATAAGTAGGTTCGTATCAAAACTCACAGCGATATGTGAACCTATATTCAAGAAGCTTAAGAAAAATGTTCCAGTCACATGGGATGACGATTGCCAAAAAAGCTTTCGACAAAATCAAAGAGAGCCTGGCAAACCCACCCGTGCTAGTGCCATCAATACCTGACTTTCCTCTTCGACTCTACCTTACGGTCACAAGAGAAACGATGGGGGCAATGCTAGCACAAGAGATTGAAAGAAAGGAAAATGAAATCTAATATTTGAGTAAGAAGCTTCAAGCATATGAGACACGATACACACCACTTGAAAAGTTATGTCTCGCGCTTATGTGGGCTGCGCAGAAACTAAGACATTACATGCTCACTCATACAGTGCATGTCGTGTCCAAGATGGATCCTCTCAAATACTTGTTCGAAAAAGCAACACTCAATGGCAGATTATCAAGGTGGATAGTCAATCTTGCTCATTTTGACTTGAAATTTGTACCACAAAAAGCGATCAAAGGTTCTGCGGTTTCTGACTTCTTTGCAGACTTTCCGCTAGAAGAAGTTGAGAAAAAAAGAAGATGAGTACGATTTCCCTGACGAAGATTTACTCATGACCAAAGATGATAGCTGGAAGCTCTATTTCGATGGATCTTCAAACGAAAAAGGTTATGGTGTAGGAGTCTTGCTCGTATCACCCAATAAAGAACATATCCCAATTTCCATGAAACTCGATTTTGATGTCACCAACAATGCAGCAGAATATGAAGCATGTATTTTGGGGTTAGAAACAGCTGTCGCCTTGGGAATTAAGAAGCTCAGAATCTACGGTGATTCTTCACTAATCATTAACCAAATCTCCAAGAGATAAAAGGTTAGAAGTGAAAGTCTCGCTACGTATCAACTCATTTGGAAACTCTCACGGAGCAACTAGATATAGTGGAATATACGTATTTGCCAAGAGAAGAAAACCAATTCGCCGACACACTAGCTAAATTAGAATAAATGGTGCGAATTCCAACGGATAAAATCAGAATGCCGTTGACCATAGAAAGAAGATATGAACCGGCTTATGTTCACGCACTCGACGATGAACAAGAATCACAAGAAGAAGATGAAGAGCCATGGTATACATATATCCTTAATTATGTGACAAGAGGAGAATACCCTCCTAATACTGATAAAAGGGCACACCGTGCTTTGAGGCTCCTGGCCTCACATTATGTGCTCATCAGGGGAGAACTCCACAAGAGAACTGCAATGGGGAGAAACCTCTTATGCATAGCCAAGAAAGAAGCACACAGAACCATGGAAAACCTTCATGCCGGTATATGTGGAACGCACATGAATGCAAAGATGTTAGTCCAAAAGATTCAACGACAAGGTTATTATTGGACTACTATGGACAGAGATTGTCACGAATACGTCAAGAAATGTATGAAATGTTAAGTCTACGCAAATTTACAGCATGTTCCACCTTCGCTTCTCTACACATATACTTCTCCATGGCCTTTCTCCACGTGGGGCATTGACATCATTGGAAAAATAACGCCACCAGGACAAGGGGGCATGAATTCATCCTCGTAGCGATCGACTATTTCACCAAATGGGTCGAAGCTGCCTCATATGCTAAGCTAACGGCGAAACACGTAGCTCAATTCATTGAGAAAAAATATCATATGCCGCTATGGGGTACCTCATGAGATGATCAGCGATAATGGAACGCATTTTCAAGCTGAATGCGCGGAATTATTACAGAAATATCATATCAAGCATCACAGATCATCACCTTACAGACCATAAACAAATGGTGCGATCGAATCGGCCAACAAAAATGTGAAAACTATCATCGAAAAGATGACAGAAAATTACAAGGATTAGCCAAGTAAGCTACATTTCGCCCTTTGGGGTTATCAAACCTCTAATCGTACATCAACGGGGGCTACCCCTTTCTCTTTGGTCTATGGAGTTGAAGTTGTACAACCAATAGAACTCGAAATCCCTTCTCTCCGAATCGCGTTGGAAAGCCAACTAGATGAAGTCGACTTGATTAGAGCAAGATATGATGAACTAGTCTTACTTGATGAAAAACGCTTGGCAGCTTTGCATCATGTCCAAACCTACCAACAACATATATATAGCGCGACATTTCAATAAAAAGGTCAAGACTAGGAACATCAAAGAAGGTGACCTGGTGCTTAAGGCACTCCGAAAAAATGTGTTGGATCCAAGAGGAAAATTCAGAACAAATTGGCAAGGTCCGTACATTGTTAAAGCCATCTTGTCTGGCGGAGCGGCACAATTGGTCGACATGGACGGTAACGGTTTCCACAATTTAACCAAATTGGATCAACTCAAGAAATTCTATGCCTAGTTGCATGGGTTCATGACCCAATAGAACTATGTTTGGCCTGATTCCTTTTTAACGATACGTAGGCAACCCCTCAAGGGGGCCCGACCAATTTAAAAAATAAAATCCTCCCTCCGTCGATCAAGTATACGTGCCAGTTCAGCATTGCGTCATAACAAAACAGAGCTAAAAAAATAAATAAATAAAATATAAAGAGTTTGTCGCGCCACGGGAATCTGTACCGTGTCACGGCAAAATTTCACCGTGGCGCGATGAAACTAAAAATAAAAAAAGGACTTTGCCGCGACACGGGACTTTCCACCGTGTCACGGCACATTCCACCGTGGCACGGTGGACTTGAGCAAAAAAAAAAATGTCGTGACGCGGGAAGTTCCAACGTGTCACAGAATTTTTCACCGTGGTACGGTGGAATATCCAATTTTCCGATTTTTTTAGTGACGTAGTCTTTGCGAATTCATTATTTGTTCGATGTTTTTTTTTCATTCTTCCATTGCGTCCGACTCCTTGATTCGGATATTAAAAAAAAATAAAAGTCATTGTAATTTTTTATTTAAGGCTAAAATAAATATGCTATTATTATTGAAATAAATGTGACTACAATTATTGGCATCATACGCCTTATTTTAAAAAATTATAAATCATAAAAGCAAAGCAATACTGATCAAATCCCTCTTCATTTTAGGAACCTCATTCTCTTTTTCAACTAGGTCGCCCTTCACCATGAATGTGTCTTTTGTAGCCCAAACCGTCAGACCCCTAGTCGAACTTTCACCCCTTTAACCTTTCTTAAAATTCTTTGGTTGTTTCTCTCTATAGACCATCTTCTCTTTACCCTTCCCTTTCACATAATTCTTCCTTTTTGGCATTATAGGAGTCTTAAACTCGATCTCTTGCGTTCTTGGACCTAGACGATCTTTAGAAGGCGCTTTCTTATTTCCAAGACGACTCTTCACATCAGATTTGCGTGATCCGACTCGTTCCTTCCTACTTCTAGGATTCAACCATGCCTTGTATGCATTAGATAAAGGAGGAGGAGCTTGGTTACTTGCAGAAGCGGTCCACAAAGGTCTTCCAATCCAATAAGTCTCGTACTTGTGAACGTTACTTTCATGCAACGATACTTCACGAGGACTATCGTTACAGCGTGGAACTACTTGTTCAAGTCCATACTGCCGCATTAGTCGAGAAGGACAATAAAAAGTCAGTCTTGAGATACTAGGAACACGGCAATACGGAGTATCATTCGTACCAACCATCCTAGTAAGCCTCCACCAAGGCACCACCCAACGGATGGAAAATTATCTCTTTGCAAAGAAATTTTTCCAGTCTTCATACGACATGTTCACAGAGTAATTCTTCTTTCTGCGGACTAGATCATTAGGGCCATATTTTTCAATATCGTCGAGGGCTTCAAATAGTTCTAAACGCTCCATCAACCAAATCTGCAAAAAAAAAAAAAAAAAAAAAAAAAAAAAAAAAAAAAAAAAGTCGAAAAAGAAAGAGCAGATTCCACAGTGTCACGGCAGAGAGCCACCGTGACACGGTGCCTGTTTTGTGTCACAGGGGCTACTCGGAGCGTATTTTTACCTGTAACAGTACCAGAGAGCCCTTCCTGATGGCTTTCCGGTCAGCTTTTGCTTCGTCAAGGCCACGAAATGTTTCTCCAAGGCACGTTGGCATAGGAGACCTCCCAGATTCAACATGTTCAAGAACAGACACAAGACAAGCATGTCCTACCCTACCATTTGGAAATAAAATCTTGCTAAACATGCAAAAAATATATACCCTTCTACGGTATACATGATAAGACTCAGAGATAGGGCGATAAAAATATAAATTTGTAAGTTTTTCTAAGTCTACCTCATTACCACACACAATTCTATTTAAATCTGGATCTGTTAGATTCAGATGGCGCTCAAAGTCTTGGTAATAATATTCACGTAGGGTGGGCATAGCAATAAGATTTCTAGCAGGAAATCCAAAGATGGCACCGAATTCCTCCGGAAGGGGACATATTTCATCGTAATCAAATTTTAAACAATGTGTTTTTGGACTCCAATAGTCTAATGCTGCCCTAAAAAAATCATGTTCAATCGCTACATGCTTCAGGGCTAGTAAACCCCTGACATGAAACAATTCTAACTCTCTCTTGTCTGCATTGGTCAAAGAATAAGACCAGTCGCGCAATGTATAATCAAAATTCTGAGACATTATTATTGAAATATGAAATTCTAATTATTTTTTGTTTCGTAATTATGCATATCACGAATATACTGGTCCTATTTTATAGCAAAAGCGCTCAGAACTACTCAGAAATTATTTTTCCATACGCGTAACCCACACTGTTGTAGAATACGTGCACCGTGACACGGGGAGTCCCACCGTGTCAAGGGAATTTGCGTCGCGACACGGAAGATTTTTCCTTGACACGGTGGACAGTGCTGTGTCGCGGCGCCCACGCGTTTTCTTTTTTATCTTTTTCAGTATCTATCCGGATTTTTTTTAGTATTTTATCTTCACCGTTTATTTTTCTGTTTTTCGAGAGTTTCATTCCTAATAAAATTCTCAACTTTTTTTAATTCTTTTATTTATTTTTTTTTATCATTTTATTTTTATTTATTTATTGTTTTTTAGTATTTTATTCATTTTATTTCTATTTTTCTTTATTATTTATATATTTATATATTTATATATTTATTTATTCTATTTATTATTTTTTTTTCTCTTATCTTTTTATTTCTTTTTCTTTTGGGGAAGGTCGGTACCCTCCACTTACTCAACTTTTTTTTTGTCGCGTCATTAATAAATACACAATCACACACAATGAGTCTCAAGCACACACTAACACACACTAATAAATACATAAACTGTGAATAATGTACAAAATGAGTCATAATAAATAAGCAGCGTCAAGTGTCATCACAGTATGTACAAATAAAGACCCTCGGTCAAAAATCTGCAGAACTAGAAGAGTTAGGATCAGTATCATCTCCATCCTCTGAATATGGGAACGGTGACCCAAAGAGTCCCGCCATCATCCGAGTACGAGGAGTAGTATCCTTACTAGTCCCTATAACTCCAGCGGCAGTCAAACTCAAAGCAGGACCCGTCCAACTGGCAAATGGTGTAGACTGACTCAAAGAAATGGAAATCGACGGTGTAGGCATCGTCCCATACACTGGAACTGAAAACAAGCCCGACACCGGTGGAGGAATTCCAGACGATGGAGCTGAAAATAAAGCAAGATCCACGGGAGTCAAAAAAGGCCTAAACTCAGGCTGTGAAGGCTGTGAAAACGACTGTCACTGCCTCTGACCCTGACCTAGAAAGCGCTAGGAAGACTAAGGCTGCCGCCACTGAGCCTCCTGAAACGGCTGATGATCCCGCAGAGACTGAGAATGCCGATGAACCTCAGCAGATCGTCTACCATGACTAGGCTCCCCCTCGTCCAAGCCTCTATTCCTCGAGCGCGAGCGGGACCTCCGTTGCTCCTGAAAGATACAAAATCGAAAGACGTCAATAATGCAAAATAAAACAAATGGTAGAAATTGGAAAAAGTGAACATACCTCAAGAACATCGCCAGAACTGCTCCGAAAACTCGCACCACGTCGAAGCTTCATGATGCAGTACTTTAGAGCATCAACCAGATTCATGAATCCCATCATCTCCAGGCGGTTAGGCTGAGAAAAAAACAAAGAAAAATCATTAACAAGCGGTGTTAAAAGGGATGAATAATGCATCAAAAGCTTACCGGCTCAAAACCTCAGGCAGAGACTCTTACGCCTGTCTGAAACCCTCTAGCGCGTCAACAATATGGTCCTCAGTAATACCAATCGGCCCTGGGTAGCGGACAGTTTGAGGCGGAATCTCAATCCTCCCCACGGGACGAACAGTCGTCTGAAAATACGATCGAACAATCAAGTTATTCGACTATTTAAACAGAGACTAGCGACAAAAGTCCTCAAAGGAAATCATACCTCGGGAAGGCGGGGTGGAGGAGCCAAAAAGGGGAGTAAGTCCTGCGCATAATCACCCTCCATGCGCACAAGCTCCTGCCAAGGAAGAGTGCAGCGCTCTCCCCTATTTATCAACTCCCTAAGCAAGCGTGAGTCTAGCATCGACTCCGGTGGAGATAAGGGCACCACAAAGCGATCACCACTGTGCTTACGAACGACACGCTCCCCCAGATACCAGATAAAGCGTCCGGTACCAACCAAAACGGTGCGGTGTGCTGAAAGCTGCAAGGCCTCGGGAAGATTAGTCATCCCAGCCCAAGGATGATACTAGACATCAATGGCAACTTGAAAACCATAAAAAGTTGGCATGAAACACCGGAAATAACGTCAAAGAGAAAATAATAGGCTACAAAACTAATTCTTACGCCAACAGAAGAGGTGCCTCGGCGTAGCAGCCCGCGCAACGTAGAGACAGACTCCACTCGTGACTCTCCTCGGTCACGCCAGCTGGCCCCGACAGGGAAGTCATGAACCGCTCCACGACGCCGTCGAGGAGCCAATCTTGGGAAGTACTCGTAGAACCATAGCTGCAATGAAAAGTAATCTTTAAGCACATGAGTCGAACAAATTAAAATAAAACAAGAAGAGGAAAGGATCGTCACCTCTACGACTCTCCATGGACCGTAGACAGTAACGGGAGACTCGTCGTTCAGCTGCCTACAGCCATGACGTAACGATAAGAGAAGGTCCGCATATTCGAGGCTGGCCCAGCTAAAGGATCCTATCTCACTAATCCTGACTAAAGAAGGGAGATAGCAAAGGAGTGCACGTGAACTCCTATCAGGAAAAGAGTCATGGAAATGAGAATCAGAATGAAGATCCGCACTCGCTGCTCAACTGATGTCTCCTCCATGTCAAAACCACAGGCTAGAACTGAAGCCAACTCCGATCGCCCGCTCCTAGGACTACCTTGTGTCACTGGCTGGGTCCTGATATGCTGAATGATCGGAACTAACAAATCGGCTGCCTCAGCCGCTCCCCAAGAAAGATCAGACATCTGTGCTACGGCCCGGTCAGTGAAGCGTAGACCGCTAATCATGCTAAAGTCCAGAGGGGTCACTGTCACCTCCCCCGAAGAAAAATGAAAGGTGTTGGTAGTATCCCAAAAATACTCCAACAACGTGCAAACGACTATCGCACCATAACCCCGGGGGCTGCGAAACCCTACGAACGCCGAATAAAAGTCCACTAAACTAGCCGATTCCCGTAAGGCGTTCGTAGCGTGGTGAAGTCGAGAATCAAATCTCCGGCTCCAGAACCGTGGTGGCGAAGCGTGCCGTCAACTATGCCGGCAAGTAGGCGATGAGAAATGTGGTTCTCACGATAGAAAACCAACTGGTCTGAAGTCCACGGAGGTGGAACCCACCTACCTCTACCCGTAGAGGTCGGAGGCTCAGACTCTAAGGCGTCGTCATCCATACCCTGGGGAATCGTGGGAGTGTCCTCCCGAAAATCCTGACGCCGCCCATGGGTAGAAAGATCGCGATCTCGTCGTCTAGGAATGCTATTATAAAAATAAAAATCTAAATGCTTAGCATCATTTCCTAAGACATTTAGTTATTTATATCGAGTTGCATTTTTATAAAAAAAATCTAATGCTTAGCATCACTTCCTAAGTTATTTAGTTATTTATTGCATTATACGCTAAATTTTTAGCTCAAGGCTAAAAATTGGCAAAATAATGGAATTATTTATATTATTTAGTTTCTCCATGACGAACTAATACTATGTTCTCCTAATTGCATGATACTATGTTCTCCATGACAATGTAGTACTACACAATACAAAACATGTCTCAAAATTGCACATAAACAATAGATCGACGCATCATAGCATATTTTACAAGATCTACAACCAACATGTCATCATTTCAAGTGCAGAAGAACAACATGAACAACAAGGAACACCATTTACCACAAGTAGTACCAAAAATGGTGATTTGCTCAATTCTTCACCAAATCATGCAATTTTTGTCTCAAATCGCTCACAAACACGCATACATACATATGCAAGTAAATTCATAGCAAGAATTTCAACATAAACCTCAAAATCCAAAAATCCCCAAATTGATTTTTAAGGGGTTTTCATGAAATTACTCATTTAAAGCAAATTCGAGGCAAAATCAAGGGAAACATACATAGATCCTTGTGGAGAACCAAAAATGAAGAAATTAGCAAAAAAATAGAGCAGGATTGATGAAGATTTGAGCTCCAAAAGCTTAAAAAACCGTGAAGACCAGAGCAGCCGCCGCGACACGGTCAGCTTCCACCACGACACTGTGAGCTAGTACCGTGTCACGGATTTTAAATACCGTGTCACGGTAATTTCAGGAGTCACCGGAGCTCCGATAAACAGCAACAGCAGCATAGTAGTGAGCAGCAACGAATAGCAGCAAGCAGTAGCAAAAAATTAAAAAAAAAAGAGGAATAAACCGCAGAACTGTCGTGACACGGGAAGTAAATCCGGCTGACGGAAGGAAAAACCGAGCGCCGGTGAGCCGCCGCCGAGACACAGGAATCTGAGCAGTTAAAAAAAAGTTAAGTGAAAACAGGACAAGAAAGAGAAATGGTGAGTGAGCAAAATGGGAGAATGGATGATATTTAAAGCCAAAAGTAACCGTTGCACGACCCCCTTACCATTCCACATTTTCCGTTATCAAGCAACGGTGTTCAGGCGCGTGGAACGAAACGCGTGGAATTTTTTGTGCCAAAAAAATTCCCGCGACACGGGAATTACTCCCGTCTGACGGCAAATCACTACCGTGTCGCGGGATGGGTCCACGTGGCACGGGGTTCATGCTGTTGTCTTGCACATTTTTTGAAGCTGGCAGCGAATATTCCTGGCATTTTTTACCAAAGCTGCATGATTTTCCGCGCAAATTGGACAATTAATTTTTCGGTAAAATTACGCGGAAAATTCTAACTGACGGTTTAAGGGTATCAAAATTACCTTTTTGCCCCTAAGAAGCGTCAAAATCAATTTTGTCGATATTTTAAGCACCTAATATTGTTGGATAATTGACTTAAAGGTGTGAATCATCTATGGCCCACGTTCGGGGATAATTGAACCATCATACACTTGCAAATTTCAGCGATTACAGTAGTCGTCGGCTTTCCACAAGCTTGGAAAGCGTTATCGGTGGATTTTTCTTCAAGTATAGAAAACCAACAAGTCGGCTTTCCTCAAGCATGGAAAGCTGATGTGATTTTTAGTCCGAAAACTAAGCCTCACAAAGATATGAATCTAACCTAATTCTATACAGAAAATTCACCAAGAATTAAGCAAGAAACTTAGATTAATTAATCAAGAATCCACCTAATTAATCAACCTAGGTGATTGTTTTAACTAAAACAAACAAAACAGCAAATTGGAATCCACCAATCAAGAATTTAAGTAATCCAACTTAAACAAAAGCAATAAGAAATATTATTATGAATGTATGATTAAACTTGTATATTATTCGAAGATTACAACCCTATATTTATAAACTCAATCAATTATCCTAATCCCACTTGAATTAGAATTCTAATCCCCTAACAAAAACCCACGGATTGCATAACTTAATCAAGTTTAGATAACTTTGATTTAGTTATTTAATCCTACTTAAACTCTAACTACTCTTAAGATAAAACTTGCCTATTTTATCCTAACTCAAGCTTGCACTCCAAGCTATTATTGACGCCTACTAGACTAAAACAATTCCTAATGCAATTAGAAATCCTAAGTGCTTAAAACAAGAAAAACCCTTTCAAGTGAAAGGTAAAAACTTGTAAGCAAAAACCTAAGAAAGCTTTTAAAGAAACCTTAAAGAACTATCAAGAAGCTTCAAGAACTCCCAAGAACGCCACCATACAAAGCGTGGCTTTGTCTTGATGCCCCCGATAGTAAGTTTGACCTATTGAAGAAGCTTCCAAGTATAGATTCATGCTTTCTTGACTTTCTTGGAATAATTCTTCAACATGCTCATCGTTCACATTGATGCACGCATCATCCTCCCCTTCTTCAAAAGAATTTGCCCTCAAATCTTCAATAGCACCATCTGGCAAATACTTCACCAAATCCCCAATATTAAATGTTGCGCTTACACCATATTCTCCCGGCAATTCAAGCTTATATGCATTCTCATTGATCTTCTCAATAATCTTGAACGGCCCCTCACTTCTTGGCATCAATTTATTCTTTCGTTTGTTAGGAAATCTCTCTTTTCTCAAGTGTAGCCACACCAAGTCGCCAACTTCAAAACTTTGTGGCTTTTTGTTCTTGTTAGCTCGTGCTTTGTAGAGTTCATTGACACGTTCAATCCTAGCTCTAACTTGTGCGTGTAGCTTTATCATGTACTTGATTTTAGTCTCGGCATCCTTATGAATCACTTCCCCTTTTGGAATTTCAATTAAATCAATGGGCATTTTTGGATTGACACCATAAACAACTTCGAATGGTGTGTGTTTTGTGGCATAAGCAGGTGATCTATTGTAAGCAAACTCGGCATGAGCAAGCTTAATATCCCAATCTTTTTGTGTTTTGCTCACTAGTCCACGTAAAAGCACACCAAGAGTTCGATTTGTTACCTCCGTTTGTCCGTCCGTTTGCGGGTGATATGATGTACTAAATAACAGCTTCGTTCCCACCAACTTCCATAGTGATTTCCAAAAGAAACTCATGAACTTTGTATCACGATCACTCACAATACTGTTCGGCAACCCATGTAGTCTCACCACTTCCTTGAAATACAATTCCGCCACTTTCATAGCATCGTCCACTTTGTGACAAGGTATGAAATGAGCCATCTTGGAAAATCGATCCACTACAACCATGATTGAGTCCTTTCCTCTTTGAGTCCTTGGCAAACCAACTACAAAATCCATAGACACGTCTTCCCAAGGTGAATCTGGCACGGGCAAGGGCGTATATAAGCCTTGATGAAACGTAGCCTTGGCTTTTTGACATGTTGCACACCTAGAAACTATTGATTGTACATCCGCTAGCATTCTAGGCCAATAAAAATGCTCTTGCAGCATAGTTAATGTTTTCGTTATGCCAAAATGTCCCGCTATCCCTCCTCCATGCACTTCTCTTACTATTAATTCTCTAATAGAACACTTAGGCACGCACAAACGATTCCCCTTGAAAAGAAAACCGTCTTGTAAAACATAGGAACCTACGGCCCCCTTGGAACACTCCTCTAGGATTGTAGAGAAATCCACGTCCCCCTTATAGTACTCCTTGATTAACGCGAAACCAAGTAGTTTACAATTCAACACTCCAAGCAACGTGTGTCTTCTAGATAGTGCATCGGCCACTACATTTGCTTTCCCCTCCTTATACTTTGAAGAAAAATTGAAAGCTTGTAGAAACTCTACCCATTTAGCATGTCTAGGGTTCAATTTTTGTTGACCATGAATGTACTTCAAAGCTTCGTGATCACTATGCAACACAAAGTGATTTGGGCGCAAATAGTGACTCCAATGGTCCAATGCTCGCACAATAGCATAGAACTCCTTGTCATAGGTAGAATAGTTCAATCTAGCACCGTTTAATTTCTCACTAAAATAGGCAATAGGGCGCTTCTTTTGAACCAAAACGGCACCAATCCCTACACCACTAGCGTCGGTCTCTACCTCAAATGGTTGTGAAAAATCCGGCAATGCAAGTACGGGTGCTTCACATAGCTTCCTTTTGACCAAATCAAATGCACGTTGGGCTTCCTTGGTCCACTCGAATTTTCCCTTGTCTTTCTTCAAGCATTCAGTCATAGGTGCAACTATCGTGGAAAAATTCTTCACAAATCTTCTATAAAACGACGCTAGACCATGAAACGATCTAACTTCACTCACATTGGTAGGTACGGGCCAAGTCTTGATAGCTTCAACCTTGGATTGATCCACGGACACACCATCTTTGGATACTACATACCCTAGAAACGTCACGCTAGGAACAAGAAAATAACATTTTTCCAATTTTGCGTACAACTTCTTCTCCCTAAGAACCTCCAAAACGCTTCTCAAATGCATTAGATGATCATTGAAATTTTCAGAATAAATTAATATGTCATCCAAGTAAACAACTACGAACCTTCCAAGAAATGGTTTCAACACCTCGTTCATCAATCTCATAAATGTACTGGGCGCATTGGTTAGACCAAAAGGCATGACCAACCACTCATACAACCCCACTTTAGTCTTGAAAGCCGTCTTCCATTCATCTCCTTCCCTCATGCGTATTTGATGATAGCCACTCATAAGATCAATCTTGGAAAATAGCTTTGAACCATGCAATTCGTCTAACAAATCATCAAGTCTAGGTATAGGAAATCTATACTTGATGGTTATGTTGTTCACACTCCTACTATCAATGCACATACGCCAACTCCCATCTTTTTTTGGAACTAACAATGTAGGCACGGCACATGGGCTCATACTCTCTTTCACGTAGCCTCTTTGCATCAATTCCTCTATTTGACGTTGCATTTCCTTTGTTTCTTCCGGATTACTTCTATATGCTGCCTTGTTAGGTAGTGGAGCTCCCGGAATAAGATCAATTTGATGTTCAATACCACGAATTGGTGGTAATCCCGGTGGTAATTCACTAGGAAAAACATCACAATACTCTTGCAATACTACTTCTAATTCCACGGGCCTCTTTTCTTGTTTACTTTCATTCACTTGCACATCGTTAGCCACCATAATATATACTATATTGTTGTTGTTGATCTCTTTCTCCAACTCCTTTTCCCCAATTAAATATGCACCTTTTGAACTAGGGTTAATTCTATGATCAACAAGTGGTTTCAATGCATATGATTTTTCCCCCTTTCCTTTTCGAATTATATACACATTTGTCCTACCATTAAACTTGACAAATCTATCATATTGCCATGGTCTACCCAATAAGATATGACAAGCATCCATAGGGCATACATCACATAAAACTTTATCATGATATTTGCCAATTGAAAAGGTGATTAGGGCTCGTTTCGTTACCTTCACGTCACTAGCATCATTGAGCCAATGTAGCTTGTAAGGTTTTGGGTGATCGGTTGTAGGCCACTCTAATTTGTTGATCAAAGTTGTAGACACCACATTTGTGCAACTTCCCGAGTCTATTATTACGTCACACAATCGATCTTCCACCTTGCACCTTGTTAAAAAGATTTTCTCTCTTTGATTCTCTTCAACGGGCATAGGTTTAGAGTGAAGAGCTCTCCTTAGAACCAAGCTCTTTCCTTGCGTTTCACCATCAACCTCTTCGGCACTACCCTCCTCTTCTTCAAAATCACGTTCTTTCTCGACCACAACCTCCATGTCACTATTTCCCTCGCACCTAGCTTTCTCTTCTTCCCATTCTTGAGCCGTCATAGTGCGTTTTGAGTAGCAATTGCTTGCTATGTGGCCAACACTCCCACATTTGAAACATTTTCTATCTTCGGTCACCTTCTTGCTAGCTTCGTTTCTGGGTTTATTATCTTTAGCATACGGATTAGGAGAAGTCCTATCAAAGGTAGGCTTGTCACTAGCCTTTGTGAACGTGCGTGTGAACGGTTTCACACTTGAGGTCTTCTTGGCCTTGAATTGTCTTTCAACCTTAATGGCCGCCTTGCATACTTCTTCAAACGAATAGTATTCGTGCAATTCAATCTTCTCTTGAACATTTTCGTTCAAACCTGCCATAAAACGTGCTATTTTGTGCTCTAGAATTTCTTCTAAATCACACAATAAACATAGTTTCTCAAACTCACACAAATAAGCCTCCACGGATTGATTTCCTTGCTTAAAAGTCTGCATCTTGAGATACACTTCTTGCACGTACTCATGGGGCACAAATTGACGCTTCATATATTTCTGCAATTGTGTCCAAGTAGTGATCTTGGATCGTCCCTCCTTGCGTCTCTTTTTCTTGAGATTATCATACCATAAACTCGCATAACCTGTGAGTTTTAATTCAGCAAGTTTGCACCTCTTTCGTTCATCATACTCCTTGTAATCAAAGAGTGTTTCGGCTCTTCTAACCCACTCAAAATATTTTTCGGGGTCTAGCATACTACCATTGAATTCCGGAAAATCTAACCTTATATTTCGGTCATCATCTTTGGCCTTGTTCTTTCGTCTATGCCTTCTAGGTTCATCACTCGAAGATGAATCTTTATGGCGTGATCTACTTGCTTTTCTCCTTTCATATTCGTCTTCACTTGAACTAGAAATTGCAACTGATTTGTTCTTCCTTGAAGATGAAGTTTTGTCACGTTCGTCAAGCCTAGCCAATACTTCTTGCAATTGTTGTGACAATCGCTCTATTTGACGATCCCTCCGCAAGTTATGCGCTTGATCAAGGTTCAAACCCCTTGGAATCCCTGGGATTTCTTCGTCACTCATTGCTCCTACACAAACCAGGTTTAGTTTATGCAAAATCTTGATTAAAAGATCAAATCTTGAAGGAATCTTGAAGCAAACAAAAACCGGACTCCCAACCACAACCCAGTGCAACAACACCAAAAGTTTAAGGCTGTACAGAGTTCGTTACTCAACCAAAAGCTACGAAATTTTATATGGTGATAGCTAGACGTTTTTAGAGACTGATGCAAAAAGAATCACTCAAAAATTCCCAGCCAAACGTTACCAGTTTATTTTCTACCGTAACCTGGCTCTGATACCAAGATGATGTGATTTTTAGTCCGAAAACTAAGCCTCACAAAGATATGAATCTAACCTAATTCTATACAGAAAATTCACCAAGAATTAAGCAAGAAACTTAGATTAATTAATCAAGAATCCACCTAATTAATCAACCTAGGTGATTGTTTTAACTAAAACAAACAAAACAGCAAATTGGAATCCACCAATCAAGAATTTAAGTAATCCAACTTAAACAAAAGCAATAAGAAATATTATTATGAATGTATGATTAAACTTGTATATTATTCGAAGATTACAACCCTATATTTATAAACTCAATCAATTATCCTAATCCCACTTGAATTAGAATTCTAATCCCCTAACAAAAACCCACGGATTGCATAACTTAATCAAGTTTAGATAACTTTGATTTAGTTATTTAATCCTACTTAAACTCTAACTACTCTTAAGATAAAACTTGCCTATTTTATCCTAACTCAAGCTTGCACTCCAAGCTATTATTGACGCCTACTAGACTAAAACAATTCCTAATGCAATTAGAAATCCTAAGTGCTTAAAACAAGAAAAACCCTTTCAAGTGAAAGGTAAAAACTTGTAAGCAAAAACCTAAGAAAGCTTTTAAAGAAACCTTAAAGAACTATCAAGAAGCTTCAAGAACTCCCAAGAACGCCACCATACAAAGCGTGGCTTTGTCTTGATGCCCCCGATAGTAAGTTTGACCTATTGAAGAAGCTTCCAAGTATAGATTCATGCTTTCTTGACTTTCTTGGAATAATTCTTCAACATGCTCATCGTTCACATTGATGCACGCATCAAAAGCGTTATCGGTGGATTTTTCTTCAAGCATAGAAAACTGCCAAATTCCTTTGTCGGCTTTTCTCAAGCATGGAAAGCATCATCGTTGGATTTCTTCAAGCATAGAATGACGCCAAAATCATACGTCGACTTTCCTCAGGCATGGAAAGTATCATCCGGTAGGTTTCTTCAAGCTTAGAAAACTACCAAACTCCTCAGTTGGCTTTCCTCAGGCATGGAAAATGTTTCAACAAACGTCATCCGGTAGATTCCTTCAAGCATAGGAAGCTGCCAAACTCATTTGTCACCGATACACTGGTGTCAGATACGTATTCTATCCTTTTACTATTTTATCTGAGGAATTAATATTTTTCTGCAGGTATCGGTGTATACAGAGTGATTTAGGATCGCCGAACGTCTTAAATCATTCTCCGACCCTATCGGCTACTTTGACAATCGTTTTCGAAACTGACGTTTCTACAAACTCAGTCAAAGTGGGGGCTTCTGTAGACACCTAAAAATGTCTCCCCAAAACCAAACCCGATGATGAACAACCTTTCACCGCCACTATTGGTCGGGTTCAGTATTTAATCCCGAGAATGCTTAAAAAATCGTATTTGATTAAATTCGTATTTTTGAACAGTCCATGGATTAGTCTTGATGTTTGGTAAAAGCATTGTTTTAATTTCAGCCCAAATTTATTATTTAATTTCAGCCCAAACCTTTTTTTTATTTAATTGTTTTATTATTTATTTTTTGCCCAAACCTTTTATTTATTTTATGTGCTTATTTTCTTATTTTAGCCCAAATAATAATAAATCAGGATAAGGCCCGAAATTATCAATCGGCACTTAAAATGCTGAACGAAATTAGGGTTAAAAATGTATTTAGACGGAAAAGCGGGCTGAAAATTCCCGCGCCACGGCAGGAATTTACCCTGTCACGGGAATCATTCCCGTCTGACGGTGGGATTTCTCGTGACACGGGAAACCTGTTGTGACATGGGAATTTTTGTGTCCTTTCCGCGTAAACCCTTAACGGGTTTTCTTTCCCGTTTACTAAAAACTTCCCGCGTCACTAAAAAATTGCACCGTGCACAGGATTATTTCCCGTCTGACGGTGGGACTTCCCGTGTCACGGTACAGTTTACCGTGTTGCGGGATACTTTTTTAGGGTTTTTTCATTTTAGGGTTCCGTGTGCTCCCTCAGCACATTTTCTCTATAAATACCCCCTCATTTCTGATGTACGGGGCATCAATTAATACTCTAGTTTTTTTTCTCTCTTCTATGCTCTAGCCTAAACACTAGCCTACCCTTCTTATTTCAAAATTCCTTCTTCAAGTACTCCAAGGAGTCCATACTTTACTCGTGGTTCTGTCCTTAAGCCAAGGCGTGAAAGGTAGAACTGTTGGAGAGTTTGGCCCCAAATCGACCCTACTTTATTTTAATTTAATTATTTTTTTATTATTATTTCCTTGAAATTATTAACTCGTTTTTATTTTGTAGTTGCAAACAAACAGAATCAAAGTAAGAATTATGTTCCTCTTATTTCTATTATTTTTCTAACGATTTTATATTGTTGGAATTATGGTTAAATTGCTTTAAATATTAATGTTAATTCTATTATTATTTATTGATCACCATATTGTATGTTTAAAGGGAATATGTAATCGAAAATCACGCCTAATAAGATAATTTGGACAACCGGTTTAGGTTCCTTTTTAATCTTGTTGTGTAAATTCAAGTGATCACAATATTTTAGAATAATATGTTGCATTAATATTAAACCAATTTAGCTTAATAATAGTTTGGAGCAAATTGAGTATTTTTTTTGTATGCCTTTGAGATCGCAGGAATCACTTTTCACTATAAGAATCAAGTAGAGGCCAATACGGGTGAATGTGACTCCATGACTCACTTCGTACCATCATCCCCGATCCTCCTTTCGTGGTTGCGAACCATATGGAGTTAGTAATCTCATGGATTATGAATGGGGTGTAACCTTCACGGGTCAATCGTTGTTTCCTATCGTTGTCCCTTATCGTGGTTGCCTTTTATGATCTGTGAACGGTTTACAAGTTCCTTAAAAACTTGTTGGCGGCTCCCTACTTTCCTTGTCCCTAATCGTATACGTCAATTCCCACTTTCGATGAGTGCCAAGCATATTCACACATGCTTTTAACGTAGGCGCACTTTAAACGACGCCTACAATTTGGTATTAGAATTTTTTTAGTTTTAGCTTATAATGCACAACTAAAACAAAAGTATGGAAATTTTGAGCAATATTATTTCTTGTTGTAAAATAGGTCGAGAATATTATCTTTGGTTTATAGTTGTCCAATTATTTTCAAATGGTTTGTTAAATATTTTTTATTTTAAATATAATAATTATTGCGTGTTAATTTGGAATATGTATAAATAAAATTATATGGTTTTGTAAATATTTTGTTACCTTAATTAATCATGTCAAAAAAAATTAATAGATTTTTTTAAGAAAAAACTAAGGACACACTAGGAAATAACACATGTCATTGCTGGTGTGTCTTTTAGTATATACTAGTATAGTACCCGTGCGTTGTACGGTGATGATAAGTAATTTTTCCATATTTCTTTTATATATTTTGTTGTTGATATTATTTTAAAATAACTTGGCTCGCTTTTAACAAAAACTAAAATACAATAAAAAAAAAATTAAAGATTTGGTAAATAAATATTTCTGAAAAAAAAAACATGTACATAGTCCTTTTTTAAAAAAATGTTTATTATTTATTGTTGCATTATAATATTTACTACAGCGTTATATAAAATTTTCTAAAATGATGGTTAGACAATGTATATATAATGTTTCATCATCTATTGAGCTTATATGTTTAGAGTAGAAGCTTAAAAAATGTATATTATTAGCTATCAATATCTAATATTGTTGTATATTGAAAAGATTCAAAAGTAGGAATGAGTATACAACAATATTGATGCCAAAGTCAACTTTTGTATTTTTAGTTCTAATCCTAAGGAAAGGGCAAAAAAAATTAAAAAAATAAACAAATTGATGACATCATAAGTAAATTTGGAGGGAAAATTTTTAATAAAAGCTTGACACGTAGGACACTTTAAGGAATTGATGACATCAGAACGTTTTGTTTTAGTAATAATTAATAGATTACTAGTATAGCACCCGTGCTATAGCACGGTTTTGATAGTTCAAATATTAAATCTCACAAGATCGAAAACAAAGTTAGTGCATTATATATATATATATATATATATATATATATATATATATATATATATATATATATATATATATATATATATATAATATAAGAGATTGAAAAAATCAATATTAAACCCATTTTAAGCCCATTCTAGGCTTGAGACTTGACAAACCCAAAATATCTTTGTTTGGGGCTAATTTTATTTAGACCCAGTGGATCTAAGTCACATTTGGAAGAACCTCCAAAAATCTTGGTATGAGTCTTGTCAAAGCCAGCCCAAATTTGAGACATTGTCATTTCTAATATTATCCAACCCCTACATATACTTTTGGCTTAATCAACATAAATTCTCTTTTTTCCCATAACGTGGTTGCAAAATTTTAAATCAGGTACTTAAGCTTGGAGAGTATAATTAGAGGATAAATTTGTAGACTTAGAGGCTACACTTTGATATGAGCGATTATAATGCTTCTATTTATCATTTTTATAAAATAAAAATTTAATCTTAAAGTTAGTGGCTTTTTTGTTTATTATTTCGTAGGACTTATTTATCTACTATTTCGTAATATAAAGACTCATATAATCTACCTTGTTTGGATGAAATATTTGACATTAACATATGTATTAATTTTATGTTTATTGTTACTATTAAATTCAAATCTAAAATTGACAAAATTAAATATTAGACGAATCAAATAATGAATACTCTGTAAACTTTTACTAAAATCAAAAGTCAGCAAAATACCCATAATGATACTTGTTTACATGTAGCATATATATTATTTACTATTAATTTAATAAGATCACTATTCTAAAATATGTATAATTTATTTATAAATGAGATTGATGAGTGATTATTAGTAACAAAAAAGATTCTTTTAGATTGCATATTAAAATATTGCAATAAACTTTAGAATTACCATAAGTAGTACAAGGTAGTTAGGTGGGAAAATTTTCATTGTAAGAGCAACATGTGTCAGTTTTAGATTGAGCGTCTTCTGTTTTAGTATAATTATAGATTGATTGATTGATTATTGATTAATATAATTGATTACATTGATTATTGATTGAATATAATATTTATTGCATGTTAATATGGAATATGTATTAGAAAAAAAATTATATTGTGAATATTTTGTTACCTTAATTAATAGATTATTTCTCGTCAAAAAAAATAATAGATTTTAAAAAAAAAAGAACTAAGGACATAGTTTTTTATTATAAAAAGTTACCTATTTATAAAATGAATAAAAGGTATGTTAAAATACTTTCATTGAATGCATATAGAATGTACTTCATATATAGTTGCCAAATTAAAAGTTAAATATTATAGGATATATAAATTGGACGATTTACCAAAATATGGTTCATTTGAAATTTACTTTCCATTTTGCGTCGATATTGAACTTTTTATAAAATTGATGTCCACGTAGGCTCGGAAATACATTTGGGTGAATTAAAATTTTTTTAAAGACAAACCGCTACTTCAAATAGCGGTTTTCCTTAATACTTTATACAACAAGATGCTCTATTGTAAATACATTAAAAAAAACACACACACATACACACCACGAAAACCTTCTCCATCTCCACCAAACCACCAAGCACATCATGTCACCGTTTATCATCGACATTGCATCCTCCTGCACACCAGCGGCCGATCCATCTAGCGTAGCCACCACCAATTGATGAACATAACAGTTCTTTGATTCTTAATTACTCCCAAATTGATAAGGTATTTATCCCTATTTTTTCTTCTTAATTTAATTAGTTGTTAAATTTAATTAAGCTACTGCCACATAATGTCAAAAACAATATAATAAACTCAATTTTCTTTGGATATTAAATTCTATGCTGTTTGGTTTCGTATACTAGATTAATGATATGAATTTTTCTTTGGTTGCTTTCGAGTAAAAGCATAGACTAAAGTAGCAGTTTTAGTACATAAGTTTGGTTTTAGTACTAAAACTGCTACCTCATGTAGCAGCTTTGAGCTAATTTTTTTTAAGAAAATAACAAAGTTATCCTAGCCTATGTGGACATCAATTTCGTAAATAAGTTGCATACCAATGCAAAATTGTAAATAAGTTTTAAATAAATCATACTTTTGTAAAATCGTTCATATAAATTAAGGAAAATGTTATATATAGCCCTTAAGGCTACATATAATCACTAAAAATACACTTGAAAATCTTTTAAAGTTGGGAAATAAAAAAATATAAACGCTAATTACACTGATTTATGAGTGTTTTTGTCATGAATTTTCTAATTTTATACAATTCTCAAAAGTATATTTAATGCTTAAATATAGCCCTTAGGGTTACATATAGCATTAACCATTAATGAATATTCACGAAGATTTGTAAAAATTAAAACAAAAAAAAGAACATAAAAGTGACAGGAAATTTTTTAATTAGAACATAACAAGTGTCATGTCAAATTCACTTTTAGTATTATGTTACTAGTTTAGAGCCCACGTTATGCACGGTTTTATAGTAATTTTACAGTAGTATTTCAAAATTCGTTTATTAGAAAAGGTACCTACAAAACATAATCAATGGAAGTAAAATATTATAAAAAGAATTACATTAATATAGTTGCTAATAATGCAAGTATGTAACACAAGTAGTCACCTAGCTAAAAAGAAATAAATTTATGCAATTTTATAAAGACACATATATATATACTAAAGCAAATCCCATCGATGTCAAAAAACTTTCCCGCCAAGAAACTTGGTAATTATTATTTTTTTAATGTTTATTTTATATAGATTTTTCTTTTTGGGTTAAGAAAAAGGACATTAACAAAAAGGAAGAAGTTTGTTAAGATATCTAATTATTAAAACTTTTGAAAATTAAAAAAATAAAAATAAAAGTTATTACTGAACTTGATAGTTACGTATCTGTAGAGAATAGTTTCAAGCCTTTAAAATCCCACTAGCTTGAACCCCACTGTGATCATACACTAAAGTACGGTGGCGTCCAAAAGGGAAGAAGATAGAGCAAAAGAGTCGCCAACAAGTTTTTAAGGAACTTGTAAACCGTTCACGAGGTGAAGGTTACACCCCTTAACGATCCAAGAGATCGTCAACTCCATAAGGTCATGAACCAAATAAGGGTTCGGGGATGATGGTACAAATCCAACCTAAAAGAGATTGAACCTGCCCTAATAATAGGCCTCTACTTTATTCTGCTCGTACTCATGTGAGCTTTCTGACTAACATACAATCAATAGGATTAACCCTAAACCTGTTTAATCTATGTTGGTAGAATTTTAATGCACAAATAAACTATTATTGGCGATCACTTGAAATTATAATCACAATTAACCTAACAAGATTATTAAATATCTTATTAAGCGTGATTGCAAATACCAATTCCCTTTAACCTGCAATAAAAGGTGATCAAGCAATAACAATATACAATAATATGCATATCAAGCAACATAATAAATAATCATCATCAATCATAATCATAAATATTAGAAAGAACATAGGAAGCATCATACTTTTAATCATATTTGATATTAAAAACACCCTAGACATGATATAAGGAATAATAAATAACAATCTAAACATGATGTCTACATCATAAAATCAATAAAACCATTAAAGTACTTACTTGGATGCCTCGTACCTCTTTCTAATTACAAAATACACACGTGAGTAACTTCAAGGAAAATAATAAACAAAGCAATTAAATTAAATAATTGAAAGAGAAATTTGGGACCAAACCCTCATAAATTAAAACCATTCACGTCTAGGGCGAAGGCAACTTCGAATATAGCTAGGTGTATCAAGATCTTGTGAATGCGGAATTTTGTATGAAAAAGCAAGAAAGAAAGAATGCTAAAAGATTAATGTTATTGAGAATTGGATGAATGAAAAATAATGAAAAAGAATAAGGAGAATTGGTGAATGTAGGTGATTGTAGATTGTAGATTGTAGATGAAGAAAATTGATAATTGGTGATTGGTGAATGAAAACGGAATTTTCTGATACGATATTTATAGAGAAAATCGACCAAAAAAGATAATTTATCAAAACAGAGCCTGAAGATCACAGAAACAACTTGGCGCCAGCCCTGGCTCATTAGCGCCAAGACTAGTGGCTAGCGCCAGACGCCAATGGCTGGCGTCTGGCGCCAATCCTGGTTCCAGGCGCCAAGGCCTGGGGTTGGACGCCAAACCGACTTTTAACACATTTTCGAAACTGTGATAATTTTACCGTACTGGAAGATAAAATAATATAATTTCAGTCGAAAATTCTATTTGATCTAATTAAAACTCTAAAGAATCCTAATTGAATTAAGAATCATAAGACCTTCTAGAATGTTCTAGAAGACCAAAAGCATTCCTAATTACATTAGGAATGATAAATCATATTAGGCCCTCCCCTAGATCATTGGGTCGTACTTAAAACTCAAACCGGGCCCAGTTTAGTAAATTGGCCATAACTTCCTCAATACTCATCGGAATTGGGCTTATAATATATCGTTGGAAAGGTCTTTGCAAGCCCCATCCAACTACACCACTATTGTACCCATATCATGGACCAACCAAACTGGATCGGCTGTTTTCCTAAAATAAAGTTTTCAAAAACAGAGAGAAGAGAAAAGAAAAGAAATAAAACTTTCCGCAACACTAGACCTTTCCACACTTTCGTTTCATTCGATTATGATTCGACGTGAAAGGCACTCATCACTGGGTTTGGTTTTGGGGAGACACAAATGGGTGTCTACAGAAGCCCCCACTTTGACTGAGTTTGGAGAAACGTAAGTTTCGAAAAAACGAAAGTCAAAGTATTGATAGGGATGGAGAATGATTCAGAACATTCTGCGATCCTAAATCACTCTTGTAACGCCGATACCTGCAAAACCAGCATTAGTTAAACAGATAGAAGAGTTAAGAAACGCGTATCTTGCACCGTCGAGCACACGTCTCTAAAAGTAACCGATTTGTTTTGATGACCTCCTGCAAGCTAGAGAATGCCATCCCGCTTGAAAACCGCTACGCCTTGTAACTGCTTCAAAATTAAAAGATTGCTTCACCTGAAACCATCCTCTCCGCTGTGATAATATTCCACGTCCAAGGGCATATCATCGAAAATTATTTCTCTCGAAATAATTCTCATCCGCATTATGATCACATTCCATGCCTTAGGAACTATGATCGAAGACAATTTCGCCCGAAATTACCTTCAGTTGTTTGTGACAACTTTCCGCAAGCTAGGGAATGATGCCGAAGACATCTTCTCTTGAAGTCATCCTCATTTGATGCGATAATCTCCCAAAGGAAAATACCGAAGATCCACGCCCGTCGATCTTTAAAAGTTCGCCTGAACTTTGCTTTTTGCTATGCCTGTACGTCGGCGTTCTTTGCTCTTGAACCTATATGTCGGTGCCCTTTTGCTAATGAACCTATATGTCGGTGCCCTTTTGCTAATGAACCTATATGTCGGTGCCTTTTGCTAATGAACGTGTATGTCGGTGCCTTTTGCTAATGAGCCAATGCTTAGGCGCTTTAAGCTCAATGAGACGATCTTTTCATCAAGTCGATCACTTCATGTAATCAAGCCGATTACCTAATCATGTCAAATTTCTCAGAGGGGCTAACTAGCGTACCAACGAACTCGAAATATATTGCAGAAGGCTAGCACAACCGCAGAAGGTGGCTGGCTGCTTTGGCGTCGCTGAAAATCGATCAGCGCCAGCTTTTCGCCTTAGCGCCATGCGCTGAAATTGGCGTCTGGCGCCAAGCACATAATGTGACGCCAATGCCTAGGGATTGGCGCCAGCACGGGAATCACTTTAAATTCCCGTTTCAGTTCATTTCATGCTCTGGTTTGTTGCGAACGCTGCTCGAAAGAAGTAGAAACTTCAATTGATCGTTGCTCATTGGTTTCTCAACCGAATTCGCTCAAATTTGTTGCAAATCAAAGCTCTTTTCATCCATATTCCCGATCTATGTAAGTTTCCCTCCAACTCACACCGGTTTTTATGAATTATTGGCATGTTCATTCACGAATTTCATGAAAATTCGAAACTTATAATGCTCAATTTTCTCTATTTATCAAGTTTTATGCCATGAAATTGCTTGTTTATGTTTGTATATTGCCTTGGGAGTAATTTGAGACTTGTTTGACTCAATTTGGCGAAGAAATGAGCAATCCGCCATTGTTAGACCTCCTGAGGTCGTGAAAAAACAATGTGGCTTGTTCTTGATGTTTTTTTTTGCTAGCAATTCTTGTTCAATTTGTCACAATAATCACTATAGTGTTGCAAGAAATTGTTTGATTGTTTGAAAAAATGTTGTCATGCTCAATTCGAATTTGCGCTCTGTTTTAGTACTACGTACTCTGTTTTTGCGAACATAGTATCATGCGGCTAGGCAAACCTTTAGATACTATAGAACCTTGATTTATGATGATTCTGCACAATGTAGCATGGCTAGACAACGAGGCTCCGGTTCACGGTCCCGAAACACTAGACGGGAGCATGAGCCCATGGAGGACGATACTACACCATCCACTTCGCTTGGTCAGTTCCCAGAGTGGGATGAGCAGACCTTGTTCTTTGCCCCTGTCCACCACATTTCTGAGAGGGTGAGACGGGGAACCGAGCCGAGAAGGACACGACATCACGGCTCTGGCTGCGATGGTCTCGGTGATTTGTATAGGATGCATATCGCCAGAGATCGAGAGACGAGACTCCTATGGGAGTCTTGCGGGTTGGTTGCCCTGTTTGAGACCTCCGAGGCTATGGTCGCCTCCAGCGGGGGTCACCACGTAGTACGCGCTCTAGTGGAGTTCTCTTGGGACACCACCAACACATTTCATTTTCCATGGGGTGAGATGATGGTCACTCCTACAGACTTCAGTCTCATCACAGGACTGGAGTTCTCTTCTGTGTCGCTGCCATTCGACGGCAGTATCGACGTCTTTTCTCCAGAGGTCGAGGAACTACTGGGGCCGATTGCTGTTCGGGCCCGAGCTGAGGTCGAGACAACTTAGTTTAGTGCTAGAGGGATTCGCCGCTCGACGTTGGCAGCGGCTCTTGATGACGATGCGACTACCCGACAGCAGCGGGTGCGCATCTTCGTGCTGATGTTATTGTCAGGGACATTCTCCCCTGATAGGGGTAGTAGGGCATTGCTTTACTATCTCCCTGCTGTTCGCGATCTCCGGCGGATCGGGACTTATGACTGGGCCAGCTTGGCCTATACTGACTTCGTTCGCGCACTGAGGGACTCGTGTCGCCACCGATCTCTTAGGGTGAATGTCGCTTTGTCCGCTTTCTGGAAAGTTGTAGAGGTAAACATTATTCCCTATAAAATTTAGCCCTATATGTTTAATTAGCATTTACTCATGCTTTAGCCTTTTGTAGATCTGGTTCTATGAATACTTTCTTTCCATTGCGCCGGCAAGACCATCGCCGAGGGGGTATCCGGTGAGCGCCTCTTGGGGCGGCCACCATGTGGACCTGTCTACTGCACGTGTCCGGAGTCGGATCATCTCGGTATGATTCTTGGTGCTTATCTTGCTCTTCTGCGATGTTTTATACATGTTCTTACCCGATTGGTATTTTTATAGGGACCTGAGGTAGTATACCGGCCATGGGGTGGTTGGACAGTCCCTGGATTAGCCGCACAGTACTCTGCTGAGCGTTGTTACTTTCTGGGGACTTATGGAGCAGTTGCGTATTTAGGAGAGAGAGTTGCTAGACAGCACTCTTCCGATATCTTTGTCGTTCCTGCTCTTCCACCACGCCACATGTTCGACGAGAGAGAGTTGTTGAGCATGGCTGAGGAGCCTGGTTCTCTTTGGTGGTCCCATGTGATCCTTGGGCGGAGTTATGCTGAGGAGCTAGTTCCTTTGTCAGCTCCAGCCCCCGTGCCGGCCGAGGATGTGAGAGTAAGATTCTTGGCTTTTGTTTTGCACTGAGTAGCCCCCAAGTAATACCTTACTGATTTCTTTTTCTATTTTATCAGGATGGTCCCACTGAGTTTGTGCCACCCCGTATGTCCATCCACTACCAGGGGATGTACGGGCCGATCGAGGAGATGATTTCTCCGGCTCCTGAGGGTGAGCGCTTCGTGGAGCGGTCGATTCCTCGTCATCAGACCAGAGTAAGTCTAGCTCTAATCCAGAATCTTGTATTTAGTTATCATGCATTTTTACTGACTTAACTTTCCTTGACAGTTTTCACGCGAGGTGGTTTCGGCTACGGCACGATGCATAGATGCCTTCCGGAGCCAACTCGTCCGGATGAGGAATGCAGCTACCTGTCGTCGAGACGACGCTGTCCGAGAGGTAACTTGTCTATACTTATTGTTTCTGCACTATACTTCAATTTTCACCTTGTTTCTAATTTATTTCTTTTTGCAGGGTCAGCCGATTGCTTCTCACACCCGTACGAGGCCTGAGGGGCGAAGAGAGCCGGCGAGGTCTAGCTCGAGACGCCGTCGCACTTCGTCAGGAGGTAGAGGTGGCCGTTCCGAGGCTGCTCGAGCCGACGTTGCTGAGGGCTCAGGGTCTTCTTTTAAGGAGGTTCCGGCTGCACTGTTAGGAGTGGCTACCTCGGCTTTCAGAGGTGGTGGGATGTACGAGGTTGGCTCGTCATCACAGCAGCCTCTGCGGTCTCAGCCTCAGGTTGGCCTTGACTGGAGCGGTCCTGTTTTGAGTTTCCCTCCTCCTACGGAGACTGGAACTGGTGCTGAGGCTGGAGCTGGTGGAGAGGTGACTCCTCGGACGGCGCAGTTTTATGGCATGATGGGCCTACGTCCTCCGGCGCCGTAGTTTATTTCTGTATATGCATTTTATTTTGACTTTTTATAGAACTTTGCCTTTGACTTGTTATTTAGACACTTTATTCTGTAAATCTATTATTATGTATTATTATTATGTTAGTGTATGTTAGTGTGTGCAAATGTGATAACAATTTTGCGCAAAAATTCTGTCATTTTTATTATTGATGGAGGGTATTATCCGACTCTCTCCCCCAAAAGGAAAAAATAAAAAGGGAAAATAAAACGGAGAGAAAGGCGGAAAAAAAATCCAAAAAAAAAAGAATAAACAATTAACTAAACATAATTTCTATATTTAATTGATTAAGAAAAGGATAGAAAGATATTTAGAAGAAATTGAAACGGGGCCATAAAGTCATTAACCGACTCCAATTTAATATCAAAACGCAAACTGAGCACGCGCGACTGTCTTGCTGACTTGGCGGCATCTGGCATCAGCCTGTGGCGCGTGGCGCCAGGCGCTATTTCTAGCGTGTGGCGCCAAGAGCAGATGGGTGACGCCAATTTCGGGTGTGTGACGCCAATTGACGCTGACTACGTATTCCAGTCAGGTTGAAATTCCTCGCAATTTGTGCATAAATAGCCCCCTGCTCAGTCAATTATTCACATAATTCCAGCGAAAAAATTATTCTTCTCTTTAGAAAAAATAGTAATCATGTCTTTAGCCACTAAAACCTTCACCCAATATTCTCATGAGTGGTGTCGATCTCTCAATGCTAGAGAAAGAAAAGAATTGGATTTATTTCACTTGGGGGAATATATGGCATTAAAGGGGTAGATCTAGACATAGACTTCATTCATACCGCTTTAGAATATTGGAACATTGACACACATTGTTTTAGAATAGGGTATGATGAAATTAGCCCTTTGCCAGAGGAATTTGGTGCTATTTTAGGCTTCCCTGCAATAGACCTGGTGGTGATCCCTAGAGTAGATGCATATTACTATAAGGATTTTGAGCGCTTCTTTAATTTGAAGGAAAGGGATTTATCAAAGATAGTGAATGGCAACGTGGTGAACTTAAAGGAATTCGCACGCTATTATTTTGATAAACCGCTTTCTGAATCTCTTCACATATATAGAAGAAGGGCGTTCTTATTCTGCATGCTTAATCAATATTGTCTTAGTAGTGGTAAAATTAATGAGGGTCGATCAATTATAACCACTGTGCTAGAACAAATTGAATCAGGGAGAAATCCGATGCCTTTAATAGTTGGAGAGACTATGATTGGTCTAGATGAATTGAAAAGGGACCCAAAAGCACCTCTTTGCGGTTCTCCAATTTTATTACAGGTAGAAAAATAATAATTTTAATTACCGAAATTAAAAAATATATTTTTGTATTGTAATATTGATTTATTTGCATTCCTAACTTTTCCCTTTTTTTCAGATGTGGCTAATGGAAAGGCTAGGATTAATTATCCCTCCGGACGACATTGAAAGTTACACGCCTACTTGCTTTGTAAGAAGAAAGAAGCGCATCCCTAAAATTGGGCGCAATGGATGGAAGAAAGTCTTTGAATCACGTGACTTTGCTATAAAGTGGGTCATCCCATGGTGGAAAATAAAAAGGATGGTTGGTGTTAACAAGAAATCTTTCTGCCGTCTTCCAAGCTTGTCTCTCATGACATATTATTATCCTTGCAGAGTAAAGAGACAATATGGCTTGCTTCAAAATATTCCTTCCGGGGATCTTCGTCCTCCCTATGAGTATCCCATATCTCAAGAAGTAGATAAATTTGACACGTACTGGAGCGCTAGACCTTTATGGGAAGTGATTACCCAAAAGGTTCCCCCTTATTTGCCTAATGATGTAAAGAAGTGGTTGCTGAAGAAGTCTTCAATTGATCAGGGTAGGACTGATGTGAAGAATCGTCTAGGTGACAGGGTGACACCGGCCAAGGAACGCTTAGGTGCAAGAATTGAGTTCAAGAAACCTATAATGCCTAAGAAGAATAATTCTACTAAAGACAAGGGGAAAAGGAAAGCTACCACTAAAGACAAAAAGGTTTGGGTGGAAAAGAAGCATGGGGTGCTAGCGGAAGGGGAAACAATCCATTCTAAGATTTAATGTAGGTCCTCTAAAGGATGCCTACTAGCCAAAGTAATGGATGAAGAGGAGGAGGCAGAAAAGAATTGGAAAAGAGCAAAGAAGGAGAAGAAAGATTAGAACATTGCTTAGCTTTCGATTTATCAGATTCTTAGTTTTTTTTTAAAGTTAATTTATTTCAGCTTTATTTAAATTCCATTAAAAATGCAATTTTTATTTTATTAATGAAATTTCAGCATTCAATTAAATTGTTACTTTAAATTTGTTTTATTAAAGCAATGAAAAACCGAAATTGATTTTCCAGAAATTCTTCGCGTACGGAAGTCGAAAATTTTCCGAAAAACACCGAAATTCGCCCAGATTTTACTACTGAATTGGCGTCAATAATTGCAAATTGGCGCCGGATATTAAGGTCGGGCGCCAGACGCCAATACTATCGTCTGGCGCTAATGGCCTTTTTCTGGCGCCAGTCTCTGTTCTGCAACGCCAGTTGCTTTTCCGACTTTTGTTGACTTTTGTTGATTCTGGAATGCGGAGATGCCGAAAAATAAAATGGTCTCACCCGTAATGGGTTGCCTACGTATCCTTTCCTAAGGAATCAGGCCGAACGTAGCTCTCTTGAGTGTCCTACTCAAGTAATTATGGGTAGTATTTTTTAAGTTGGTCAAGATTGGTCATGTTTGAGAATTCATTGCCATCCATGTCAGTTAATTTTGCTGCACCACCTGACAGGATTTTTTTTGACAATGTAGGGGCTAGACCAATTAGGTCTAAACTTTCCCCTTGGATCTAAAACATTTTTCCTTAGTGCCTTTAATACCAAATCTCCTATTTTGATATTTCTTGTCTTGACCTTCTTATTAAAATGTCTAACCATACGAGTTTGATAACAATGAGTGTGATGTAGAGCTTCTAGTCGTTTTTCGTCGAGTAGGATCAATTCTTCATATCGTGCCCTAGTCCATTCGACTTCATCGAGTTTACTTTCTAGCGCAATACGTAGAGATGGTATTTTTAGTTCGACAGGTTGTACGACATCCATTCCATATACCAAAGAAAATGGTGTATTTCCTGTTGACGTACGGATTGACGTGCGATAACCCCACAATGCAAAGTGAAGCTTGTCAGGCCAATCCTTGTAATTTTCTGTCATTTTCTCAATGATAGTCTTTAAATTTTTATTAGCTGCCTCGACTGCTCCGTTTGCTTGAGGTCTATAAGGGGACGAATGATGATGTTGGATACCATATTTTTGCAGCAATTCTTCACATTTGGCTTGAAAGTGAGTTCCATTGTCACTTATCATTTCATGTGGGACTCCATATCGAAAAATGATATTTCTCTCGATAAAAAGTGCTACATGTTTTGCAGTGAGTTTAGCATATGATTGTGCTTCAACCCACTTCGTAAAGTAATCAATCGCTACTAGAATAAATTCATGACCTCCTGTCCCTGGAGGAGCGATCTTTCCAATTATGTCAATTCCCCATGTAGATAATGGCCATGGTGATGTGTAGGTGTAGAGAAAAGATGGTGGAACGTGTTGTAAATTGGCATAAATTTGACACTTAGGGCATCTTTTTACATATTGATGGAAATCCCTATTCATGGTAGTCCAATAATACCCTTCTCGCATTATTTTCTGGACTAACATTTTGCCATTTATATGAGTTCCACAGATTCCTTCGTGAACCATTCTCATTATTCTTTGTGCATCCACCTTCCCTACGCATAGGAGAGCTAGACCTTTAGGTACCCTTTTATGTAGCTCGTTGTCTATGAGTACATATTGAGAAGCCAAAAGTCTCAAGGCTCGTTTTTCTCTTTTGTCAGCATGAGGAGGGTATTCTCCATTGGTGACATAGCTGAGAATGTCTGTGTACCATGGTTCTTCTTCTCGTTCTTCATCTTCGTCTCGGACTGGGTTGTCGTCTTCTATAGCCTGTATATATGCTGGTTTGTGCCTTTTTTAAATAGTTAGAGGCATTTGCTCGATATCCGTGGGAATCCTAACCATTGAGGCTAGTCTTGCCAAGGCATCAGCGAATTGATTTTCATCTCTAGGTAGATATGTGTATTCTACCTTCTCTAACTAATCGGTAAGAGTTTCCAGATAAGTTTGGTAAGGGGCTAGGCTTTCACTCCTAACTTTCCACCTTTTAGATATTTGATTGATGATTAGAGAGGAATCTCTGAATATCCTTAACTTCTTTACTCCCAATGCCAGGGCTGTTTCAAGGCCTACCACACTTGCTTCATATTCAGCAGCATTGTTGGTAACGTCGAAATCAAGCTTTATTGAGATTGGGACGTGTTCTTCTTTAGGTGATACTAGTAGCACTCCGACACCACATCCCTTTTGGTTTGAGGCTCCGTCAAAGTACAAGGTCCAAGTATCATCTTCAGTGACCATCAAATCTTCATCTGGAAATTCACAGTCCTGTATTGGTGTCGAGTCTTCTATTGGAAAGTCTGCCAGAAAGTCTGACACCACGGATCCTTTAATAGCTTTTTGTGTCATAAACCGTACATCGAACTGGGCTAAGTTGACTATCCATCTTGAAATACGTCCATTGAGCGTTGATTTCTCGAACAAGTATTTGAGTGGATCCAATCGAGATACCACGCAAACGGTATGCACCAACATGTAATGTCTCAACTTAGTTGTGGCCCACACCAAAGCGAGGCACAATTTCTCGAGTGGTGTATAGCGTGTTTCGTATTCGAGCATCTTCTTACTTAAGTAATAGATTGCGTTCTCCTTGTTTCCTACCTCTTGTGCTAGCATGGCTCCCATTGTCTCTTTGGTAACCGTCAAATATAACCTAAGAAGTATTCCGGGAAGTGCTGACGCTAATACGGGAGGATTTGCAAGATAGGCTTTGATCCGGTCAAAGGCTTTTTGACACTCTTCATCCCTTATTACTGGTATATTCTTCTTGAGCTTTTTGAAGATTGGTTCACATATTGTTGTTAATTTTGATATGAACCCACTTATGTATTGTAACCGACCAATGAATCCTCGAATCTGTTTCTCGGTCTTGGGCGGTGGCATTGACATGATTGCTTTAATCTTGGTTGGATCTATCTCTATTCCTCTAGAGCTTATGACGTATCCCAAGAGCTTGCCCGAGGTTACTCCAAAAGCGCATTTTGAGGGATTTAACCTCATATTATATTTTCTTAGCCTTTCGAAAAATTTCCTTAAGGCTACTTGATGGCTTGGACGGTCTTTTGATTTTACAATCATGTCGTCTACATATACCTCGACTTCTTTGTGCATCATGTCATGGAGTAAGGCAGTTGCTGCACGTTGGTAAGTAGCACCATGGTGTAACAGTAAGTGCCCCATGGTGTGATAAAAGTTGTTTTCTCCATGTCTTCTTCCGCCATGAGAATCTGATTGTACCCTTCGTATCCATCCATGAATGAGAGGAGCGCGTGATTTGTTGTGTTGTCTACCAGAATATCGATGTGTGGCAAAGGGAAGTCGTCCTTTGGACTTGCCTTATTTAGATCTCGATAGTCGACACACATCCTTACTCTTCCATCTTTCTTTGGTACTGGGACGACGTTAGCGACCCATTCGGGGTATTTGGATACCTTGATGAAACCTGCAGTTATTTGTTTTTGAACTTCTTTTTTTATTTTAAGTGCCACGTCGGGTTTCATTCGACGTAGCTTTTGCTTTACAGGTTTCATTCCTGGAATTAATGGTATAGTGTGTTGAGCTATTTCTCTGTTAATGCCTGGCATATCTTCATATGACCAAGCAAATACATCGATAAATTCTTTAAGCAAGTTAATTAAATCGGTTCTTTCTTGTTTATTCAATGTTAGTCCGATTTTAAATTCTCTTTTATGAGTTGAATCATTTGAGATGTCAACTGTTTCAGTCTCTTCAATTACTGGTGTTTTGTTTTCAAGTGTTTCCATTGCTTTAATAAATTCTTTATCTTTTTCATCGTTAGCTAAGCAATATTCGTCATCTTGAGTTAGGGAAGAACACGAGAAGTAAGGAGAATGAGCGATATTATTATACTCTGAGATCATTACATCAAAGAGTGATATGTCCTCAGGGACTGGATCACTAGCTATCCAAGGAGAAGAAACAGGAAGAGAAGGCGTTATAACTAAAGACTTAGAAGATTCTAAAGGGAAAGACTCTGACTCAGACTCTGACCATGACGATTCTTCAAACATTGGCCCTTGTCCTGTCGTGATTGATATCTTCCTCCCACTCGGAGTAATCACCTTGATAGTCTTGCGCCATCCTTGCAGTAATCCTTCAGCTGGAGTAATTAGCTTCGAGGGATCGAAGTTTTCGCTTTGTAGGACCGTTTGAATGAGTGAGGAATTGTCTTCCTCATAAACTGGCTCATTCTTTTCTCGCCCAAACAGTAATCCCATGACGTTAAAGTCAAAGCATGGAGGTTCTCTCTCCTTATGGACAGGAATTAGGATTTCATTAGTGAAATAGCAATCTAAGAAAATCTCGAATCCTGGTTGTCGTATGCCATTTACAACAAATGGTTCAGGAAATTCATAGCATGGATAGTCCTCTCCTTCTTTTATAAACTGACCATTAACGTAAGAGGGTACTGATCCATTGGAATTTCTTTCTTTTGAATGCGAGCGTCCCTACGTGCTTTCAATTTGTCCTGGGCTCGCTTGAGATCTTGCCGAGTCGGTTCAAAACAAAGTCCGAAAGTATCTAGTTTAGGGAGGCCAGGTGACTCTATCGATTTTGGTATCCCCTTCTTCTTTCCTAAGGTCATCCCAGGGAAGTGTCCTTGTTTTTTCAGCATAGTGTTGATAATCATGTTGGAATGGGGGTCGTGGAAAAGAGATGTCCTTTCATCCTCTTGGATTAAGGAGACTTCTTCGTTAAAGCCCCATAGGTCTTCATCATCTTCGTCGTGCTCCACGTTGATGATTGGATTCTCTATTGACTTGATCCTCATTGGTGAAGCATCAATGGTGATGGGGATTCCTCCAACTATAGCTTTCACTTGTTAGTGGAGAGATGAAGGGACGGCCTTCAGATCATTGAGCCAAGGGCGTCTTAACAACAGATTGAATGAGGCTTTGATGTCTACCACTTGAAAAGTAGTAGCATGTTCTATTGCTCCTGCCGTCACATTTAGGGTTATTTTGCCAAGACCTTGACATCGAGTATTATCGTAAGCTCTTATTCCTTGTGTAGACGGAGTTAAATCCTCATTCTTTATGCCAAGCATCCTCGCAGTTCTAAGTGGACAGACGATAATAGCCGATCCATTGTCTACAAGTGTCATGGGAACATTCATTCTCTTGCAGATTACTGTGAGGTTTAACGCTTTGTAGTGCTTGCACCTTTCGGGGGTAAATCTTTATCAGAGAAGGTGATTAGATTAATTGGACTAGGGAGATCACTCGTGAGATAGTTAACTAGTCCCTCAGGAGTGGTGTCAGAATCGATCCCAATTTTATCCAAGGCATTCATCACAGCTAACCTATGTTCTCGAGATGTTGCTAGAAGCTTCCATACATTCATCTCAACTTTTGTCTTCTTGAATTGTTTAACAATGTCATTGTCCTCGATGATAGGTATGGGAACTTATTGTACGGTAGGCATGGATCGCGTTGAAACAGGAAGTTAGATTCTTCCGGATCTTATGAGGACGTCTATTGATGTATCTTCTTCAGCCCAAATATCGTCTGTGGTGTATGATATGGAAGGTGAAGGTTCTAATATGTCTTTTAGATAGACGTCTTCTTCATCACTGTCCCATACTCCATTAACATTTATATCCTCTTCTTGTTGAATTTGGACTAATTCCTTTATATCAATCATTTTCTGCACCAAATCCTTGAATTTGAAGCAGTTTTCTATGGTGTGTCCTCCTGACTGATGGTATTGACAGTAATATCTATCTGTTCTTTTTAATGATTCAAATGGTCTCGGTTTGAGAGGTTTGACTTTGCCACTCTCGGAGAGCATTTTAAACATTTGTGCATACGGGATCCCAATTGGAGTATAAATTTTATTGCTCTTCTTAGGTCTTTCGGTGACTTGTAAGGGAAAGTATTTTGCCTCATAAGTCGTTTTTACTGGTGTGAATTCTCTCTTAGGTTCTTGATCATATTCCTTGCGAAGTTCATTCAGAATTTTGAGAGTTTCATGTAACAGTTGTGATGTCTCCCTCAGATATAGTGTGAGTATTCGTATCTCTACCTCATTTGCTAGTTCTGGAGGATTATCCCCGACATTGAAAAAGATCTCTTCTTCTTCTTCTTCGGTCACTTTGACAGGATTAATGAGAGATGAGGGGTCGACTTCGCTTTCTTCATCGGAGATAACCAATGTGTGAGCTAGAGGTGCACTATCAATACTCGGTTTCTTACTGGCAGGAGGAAACGGCAGCTTTTTACTGTCAATCAGGTCTTGGATAGCTTCCTTAAGTTTCCAACAGCTTTCAGTAGAATGGCCTCTACCTTGATGATACTTGCAATGTGCATTGGAGTTCCAATTAGGCGACCTTTTCTCGACTGGTGGATCTCCAAATGGTCCAATGGGAGTTATAAGACCTTTTACATTTAGCCGATCAAATGCGATGTCATAACTCATGCCAATAGGAGTGAAGTTTCTCCTAAACAGTTTCTTTTGTCCTTTGTTGTTCATGGAAAGGACTTCTCCTAGATTAAAGGTTCTAACATTATTTGAGTGGGCGGTTTTGGAAGAAGAAAGATTGTCGTTCTTCTTTCCTTTCCAGCCACTGTTGGAGTTATTGTTGGCAGCTTTAGATTTAGCTAAGTCATTCAATATTAATCCCAATATCATAAACAGCCTTAAAGGTTATTTTGATATTTAAGATGTTTTGAATATTTTTCTTGGAGATTTTTAATGAACAATCTCACGGACTCTTTTTCACTTGGTACCTCAATCATTTTAGCTGAGGTTTCTCTCCACTTGTTAAAGAAAGATGTGAAGCCTTCATTCTCCTTCTGCTTGAGAATTTCAAGTTCTCTATGGTCAGTTTCGACTTGAACGTTGCACTTGTACCTATCAACGAAAGCGTTTGCTATGGATTCCCAGGTAAAGGTCTTTTCTTTTTCAAGAGAAAAGAACCATTGTTGGCAAACGGTCTCGAGAGATAGCGAGAACAGAGAAGGGAAAATTTTCTTATCGATACCCTTGATACTCATTATTGTTTCAAATGCTCTTAGATGGAAGTAGGGGTTGTCGATTGCCCTAAACTTTGGGATGTCGTTGGCACTGAACTTTTGCGGAAGAAGATCCTTATCCAGCGACCCCTTGGGATGTGAGTTCTTGAAACTTGTAGTCGCTGGACAGCTTGCTTAGGCTTTCTTGCATGAGGTTCATCTATTGTTGCTTCGCGGGATCCTCGATCTTAAGTGCGAGAAGCTTTAGTGTCTCAGTTACAGTAGCCAATTGGTTCTTGAGATCGTTAACTTCTTCCTGAGTTGCCATTATAACTCTTGCTTTCCTCTTGCGGGCTATAGGTTTATCGAAAAGTTGGACTTGTACGAAGAGGTTATCTTTGATTAATCGTCCTTCCTTTCTTGACCACGCGCTGTAGATTAAGCCAATTTGCGTTTTAATTACTTGACTCGAATCAGTTTGACTTTATGGCTTTTGTTTAAATAAAAGAAAAAAAGTATGCATATTTTTAGGGAGCAATAATGTACATGTGTTTAGGGAACTTAAGTTAGGGAGTAATAATGTACATGTGTTTAGGGAACTTAAGTACTATTATTTATTGGAGGATTAATATCCAACTTACCCCCCTAAAAAAAATGACGAAAAATAACGCGCGCACACAAGACTCCCTTAATCATGGTCAAGACATGTGTAATAGTGTGTGTATTGAGTGTAAGTGACATGTTTGGACTCTTGTGTAAGACCATGGGACTTAGTGCCTAAACTCGAATATTGATTCAAATAAGCATAATTAACCGAATTAAACAGGAAACTGAATAACTACACTTTAGGTGATGACTCGACAAATAATCCGAACTGTCGGCCAAGCGACAGGACTGGCGTCACAATATGGTGGTTGGCGCCAGACTTTTTAGTAAATGTCTGGCGCTACGCACCATACAGTGGCGCTACAGCCCAAATTTTGGCACCAACATTGGAGCCTCGATCTGGGATTGTTTTCGATATTATTAGTCAACTTGGGTATGCCTAAAGTCTTACTAGGTCGATTCCGATTAAAAGAGGAAAAAAAAAATTATTGACTCGAATTAATTAGTTAATTAATTAATTAGGCAAAGTTCTTTAAGTCATTAATTATAATCTCAATACAAATCAACAAACGGTTAGGAGGAGCATAGAATATATATGCACAACAAATAATGCACAATTAGTCAAGTAGGCACAATATGATGCAATGAGTTCGCAACCTAACCATGGCTCTAGTTCTCTAAAGTTCGGGATATGGTTTAGTCAAATAGGGTCCATGGTTAATTGTTCAGATGCACCGCGTAGAAGCCTAACCGTGAAGGGTTAACGCATGTGGATAGAACACCGCGAGTTTTTAGAAAAAACTCACTTCCATGGTTTGGTGAATTCAACATCTCAGATGTACCCTTTGTTGCCAGGAGCGTTCAATCGGGTAGATAGAGCATGAATTCCCAGAGGGTTATGTCCATATGTAGAACACATATGGGTTTCAGAAAAATGAGAAAAAATTCAATCAGGAAGTAGGATCGAGCAAACAATACGAAAAACCGGTCGAAATTAGAACGCATATTTCTGGCTCAGTATTGGGGGAAATTGGCGCCAGCAAACAGAGACTGGCGCCAACTTTTAACTATAGCGTCTGGCGCCAATACTAGCGTCTGGCGCTACGGCTAAAAGTATGGCGCCAAGCTCTGGCCCCTGACGCTACTTCCCACATGCCTCAGCAGCTTTCTGTGCTCAATAAAATCATCTAGTTTCACGCGGTGTTATTTTAGTCCTAGTTGTGAAAGACGTTTTTCAAATTTCCTACGTGTAAAATCCTATGTTTTTGACTCATTACGGATGGTCTTTCCAATGAGAACCTTTTTATGCATATGACAATAATGTTAATCAAAATTACGCACATGAAATACTTAGAACTTTTCGAGTCTCATCCACTCATTCTGAATCATTGTCGAAACAAATTCAGGAATTAAAATAGAAATCTTCCCCAGTGGAGTCGCCAAAAACTGTAGGGAATTGTTTCAAGCCTTTAAAATCCCACTAGCTTGAACCCCACTGTGATCATACACTAAAGTACGGTGGCGTCCAAAAGGGAAGAAGATAGAGCAAAAGAGTCGCCAACAAGTTTTTAAGGAACTTGTAAACCGTTCACGAGGTGAAGGTTACACCCCTTAACGATCCAAGAGATCGTCAACTCCATAAGGTCATGAACAAAATAAGGGTTCCGGGATGATGGTACAAATCCAACCTAAAAGAGATTGAACCTGCCCTAATAATAGGCCTCTACTTTATTCTGCTCGTATTCATGTGCGCTTTCTGACTAACATACTATCAATAGGATTAACCCTAAACCTGGATAATCTATGTTGGTTGAATTTTAATGCACAAATAAACTATTATTGGCGATCACTTGAAATTATAATCACAATTAACCTAACAAGATTATTAAATATCTTATTAAGCGTGATTGCAAATACCAATTCCCTTTAACCTGCAATAAAAGGTGATCAAGCAATAACAATATACAATAATATGCATATCAAGCAACATAATAAATAATCATCATCAATCATAATCATAAATATTAGAAAGAACATAGTAAGCATCATACTTTTAATCATATTTGATATTAAAAACACCCTAGACATGATACTAGGAATAATAAATAACAATCTAAACATGATGTCTACATCATAAAATCAATAAAACCATTAAAGTACTTATTTGGATGCCTCGTACCTCTTTCTAATTACAAAATACACACGTTAGCAACTTCAAGGAAAATAATAAACAAAGCAATTAAATTAAATAATTGAAAGAGAAATTTGGGACCAAACCCTCAGAAATTAAAACCTTTCACGTCTAGGGCGAAGGCAACTTCGAATATGGCTAGGTGTATCAAGATCTTGTGAATGCGGAATTTTGTATGAAAAAGCAAGAAAGAAAGAATGCAAAAAGATTAATGTTATTGAGAATTGATGAAAGAAAGATGATGAATAAAGAGAATTGGATGAATGAAAAAGAATGAAAAAGAATAAGGAGAATTGGTGAATGTAGTTGATTGTAGATTGTAGATTGTAGATGAAGAAAATTGATAATTGGTGATTGGTGAATGAAAACGGAATTTTCTGATACAATATTTATAGATAAAATCGACCAAAAAAGATAATTTATCAAAACAGAGCCTGAAGATCACAGAAACAACTTGGCGCCAACCCTGGCTCATTGGCGCCAGGACCAGTGGCTAGCGCCAGACGCCAATGGCTGGCGTCTGGCGCCAATCCTGGTTCCAGGCGCCAAGGCCTGGGGTTGGACGCCAAACCAGCTTTTAACACGTTTTCGAAACTATGATAATTTTACCGTACTGGAAGATAAAATAATACAATTTCAGTCGAAAATGCTATTTGATCTAATTAAAACTCAAGAATCCTAATTGAATTAAGAATCATAAGACCTTCTAGAATGTTCTAGAAGACCAAAACCATTCCTAATTACATTAGGAATGATAAATCATATTAGGCCCTCTCCTAGATCATTGGGCCGTACTTAAAACTTAAACCGGGCCTAGTTTAGTAAATTGGCCATAACTTCCTCAATACTCATCGGAATTGGGCTTATAATATATCGTTGGAAAGGTCTTTGCAAGCCCCATCCAACTACACCACTATTGTACCCATATCATTGACCAACCAAACTGGATCGGCTGTTTTCCTAAAATAAAGTTTTCAAAAACAGAGAGAAGAGAAAAGAAAAGAAATAAAACTTTCCGCAACACTAGACCTTTCCACACTTTCGTTTCATTCGATTATGATTCGACGTGAAAGGCACTCATCACTGGGTTTGGTTTTGGGGAGACACAAATGGGTGTCTACAGTATCAATAGTATATTATTAATTAGATATTATTAAAAGTAGGATAATTTTAACTAGACTAGATTCATTACGAATCATTAGTTTTTAAAAAAATTATTTTTAATTGAATTAATAATTCGTAATGAATCTAGTCTAGTTAAAATTATCTTACTTTTAATAATATCTAAGTAATAATACACTATTAGTAAAAATAATTTTATTTCAGCAAAAATAAGGTGAAGTGAAAAAATCTCCCGCCTATCCTCTCCTCCTATATCCTAGGAATTCTCCAAAATCTTGGCCATGTAGGCCGAAAATAGTTTAATTTCTTTTGGACTATTTCCGACCCTTTTCCCTTAATTTTATTTAGTTTTGCAATTTAGGTTTCAATAAATCTACACGAGTAGTGTAGATACTCGTCCGTCTCCCTATGGTGGAGTCATTAGTTTTTGTTTGTTTAATTGTTTGTGTATCTTTAATGTTTGTTTGTGTGTTAGGGTTTATTAAAAAGGTAATCATCTTTTTCCCTATTATTAGTTCGTTGGTAAATATTTATTCGGAATTGAAACGGTTGTCAAGTTTATAAATGTGTTCAAGCGAATAAGATGGAAATCTATCATCCTTACAGCTACAACAAATCGTTAGACCGTCTCTCCGAAAAGGGACTATATATTCCAGCGATATGTGTGAGGGATGTACCACATTGCTAGATCTCTTCACGATCATAGCTTCGATGAAGGAAACCCTAATTTGATTCAATTTTATGTATTTGTTAATTAAGATTTCAATTTTAGATGTTGGATGGCTTTTAATTAATAAACTAATTGGTGGCCCGGGCATCGCCCTGGGTCATTGCATTACATGTTTTATGTAAAAAACGAATTAAGCGAATTGTTTAACTAAGGAATGATATGAGATAATATTTGTATTGGATCCATGAAATTAAGCTATGAATTAAGCTAAGCCAATAGTTGGCCCCTCCTTCACTCTTAAGAGGTTAAAAGTTTCACCTTACAACTATTATAACAGACTACTATACCTTTGCTCATCATCATGTATATGGATGATTATTGTTTAATTTTTCATAATTGCATTGATTGCTTAGACCCTCCTTTTATTAATCTCTATGCAATCTTCCTCTCCATAACAACACCCATAGAATACTACAATGTATATAAGTCATTCTCTGGATGATCTTTCTCCCCTAATAGTGGAAGCTGACAAATTCTATATATTCTAATTTAGTATATAGGGGTGATTAGTAATGAAATATTTGACAGAAATGGATGAGTTATATAAAAGGGTTTAGTGACAGTAATGAAGTAATTAATTGAGATTGAAATGCTGATTTTACTGACGATACATTAAAACTTAAAAAAAAAAAGAATCATAGTACTCCATATGAAGGTGAAAAGTTGAATATATTCTCAGATTTTATTTTTTTATTTTTGGTCAGTTACAAACATAATTAGTATGGAAAATAATAGCTACTCCATCTATAATTATGGACAATTTCAGTTACAAATATATTTTGGGCCATTCATTTAGACCATTGAATTATTTAGCGTAAATAAAGGTAAAAATTAAATCTATGATTAATGAAAAATAATGACTTGGTGGTAAAAATTGCTATTGTTATCACACTGACATGCAATTGCTTATTTGGTTCTTTGTCAATTACTAAAAGTGACACATGGAAAAATAATACTCCTTGCTTTGGAGTTTTAATAATACTGTAAGGAGGGTGTTCCCACCGTAGGGGATCCTTCTCCTTAGATGCCCATTACCTTTAGAAGGCTATGACTTTACACTTGTTAGGGTGTATTAGGATTTGAATTCCTGACTATTCGGGGGACCTTGAATTAGAATTGATCTATTCATCACGCTTTTTTATAAGAAACAAGTAGGGAGTCGCCAATGATTTGTAGGAAAACTCATAAACCTCTTCATGCCTTTCTCCCATATGGAATTCATGGGATAATTAGCACGACTCATAAGTTTACCCATGCCTAAATAGGTCTATATAAACCAGAAATGAGTTCGGGAGCGAGGGTACTAAAATAACGTTCCCTATATAGGGGAATCGCTATTCTAGCCCTAGTGCGGCCTCTACTAGCTCTTCCTTTTTCACAATTTCATCACCAAACAATATACGCAACGCGATACCTAACTAAGTAAGTCAATTTTATTTACATGCATCAATCACGTAGGAATTACATTGCAAAGTTATTATTCTTTATTTAATTCATCAAATTCGTGAAAGGAGCAAAAATAAACAAGATTCGCCTTGGCTTAAGTGATCAATCAATCAATTAATTATTCAATTCTAATATTATTTAACGCAAGATACGATGTGGAATTGATTAATTAAGAAATCCTTTTAAAGTGATAAAACAATACCAATGAATTGATTAAAGTTCCTTTAAACAAGAAAATAAAGATGATTTATCTAAGTGCTCGGGATTTTACCATTTCTCTTTGCAAGATCTACATTTAGAACACTTATGGACTCCTTCTTGTTCGGAAACCTCCACCGTAGTAACAAAATATCAAAAGGGGTGAGTGTTTAGGACAAGAGGGTTTTGTAGCACACAGGTTCACAAGATTTTCTGCCAGAATTTTAGGTTAATTTATGTGTGTTTAAGCCTCGTATTAAGCCTCTATTTATAGGGAATGGGTGTAATTAGGGTTTTAAGCATTCTTCCACAGCAAGTGTCTCGCACATCTGGATGAGGTGCGCGCGGCATCCTAGCGCAAGTGATTTAGTTGTGTTGCTATAGGCAGCGCAACTGGATGTCTTGCGCACGACACTATGGTAAGATTCGATTTTGTATTTTTATGAAATTTTGAATCTTCCGCGAGCACGTCACTAGAAGTTGTGTTGGATGTTGCGCGCAACTGAATTAGTTGCGTGCGCCACACCAGCGCGACTCATTGAGATGCGCGCGGCTTTTTTCGGCGAAAACATTAAATTTAACCTAGGCGCCTCTAAATCCGTCATTATTGGGTCTTAAGCACGGGCTTAAGCCTAATTATGATCGGGTTTAGTTAATTGGACCTTGTTTGTATTCGTTTTTTTGGTTAGGCTAGTCTTTTTGTGTCTTTGCGGTTTAGCCAGTCATCCATAAGTATTCTTCACTTTGATCCAACACAAATATGGTTTCATTCATCGTCATTGCACTTCTTATCAGGATAGGAGCCCCAACTTTGATCGAGTCTAGAATAGACAAGGATCTAAGTAGTCAAGGAAATAAATCCGAGACCTATTCTGCGAAGTTCTCAAAGAGTAGAGAATCTATCAGAAATGTTAAGGATGTCGAAACGATCCTTGATTCGCTAAGGCCATGTTCTTTTGAGCTTCTGGGCAGAGTAGAGCAGATTAAATTTTAGCAGAGCAGATTTTAGGATAGCAGAGCAGAGCCGAGCCGAGCAGAGCATATTTCAACATTATTATTAATACTATTATTATTAATGTTGTTATTGTTATTATTATTATTATTATTATTATTATTATTATTATTATTATTATTATTATTATTATTATTAAATAACAAAAACCTACAAAGTCAAAAGATTTACAAGAAATTAGTGGGGAGCCGAGATACAATCTGGGCCCCCACCCCTCTAGCTATAGCGAACCCAATCCTGTTAAAGATGTGAGCAGTCGCACGAGCTCCAATATCCTGAGTCCTAGCGAACGCCTGAACCCGCTTCAGCAACGCAACGATATCCTTCTCTAATTCCCCCAATGAAGAAAAGGAGAAAGGAAGAAAACCATAGCCAATAGCCCTGCAACGCGCCCCATACTTGTCTCGCTTCCGCTGAGCCGCAACCGACATAACACGACCAGGAACGAAGTCAGACAACCCAGATTGTTATTATTATTATTATTATTATTATTATTATTATTATTATTATCTCAAAACAAAAGTCATACAACCTACAATAAATTAGTGGGAAGCCGAGATACAATCTGGGCCCCCACTCCTCTAGCTATAGCAAAGCCTACCCTAGTGAAGATATGAGCTGCAGCACGAGCCCCAATGTCCTCCGTCGTCGAGAATCTCTTAATCCGCTTCAGCAACGCAATAACCTCCTTCTCTAATTCCTCAAGCGAAGAAAAGGAGAAAGGAATGAAACCGTAGCCAATCGCTCGACAACGACCTTCATACTTAACCCGCTTCCGATGAGCCGCATCAGCCACAACCCGTCCTAGAAAAAAGTCAGATAACCCTGTTTGTGTCAAAGGAGAAGACCTTGTGATGTCGACACATACATCACGACCATGATCCCATGAATAAAGTAACACATCGGCAGGTTTGAGGGCCCTGTCATTCCCTCTAGACAACCCTATGTTAACCTCCTTTCTTGCTGAAATCCCAGATCTATAGCAAATATCAACAAGTGTATCTCGAACAACATTATGCCGATGCTTAATACCTACAATACTAGCACACGACACCACATATTATTACTATTATTATTATTACTATGATTATTATAACTATTATTATTATTATTATTATTATTACTATTATTATTATTATTATTACTATTATTATTATTACTACTATTATTATTATTATTAATACTACTATTAATGTTATTATTATTATTAATGTTGTTGTTGTTATTGTTGTAGTTATTATTATTATTATTATTATTATTATTATTATTATTATTATTATTATTATTATTATTATTATTATTATTACTATTATCAATGTTATAATTATTAAGTTGTTGTTATTACTATTACTATTACTATTACTATTACTATTACTATTACTATTACTATTATTATTACTATTATTAAGTGCATATACCATTGATTTAGGTGAGTGAAAACATAAATATATGTATACCATATTTAACATATGTTAATAGTAGAAAGATAAAAGACAACGATTTACTTATATTTATTTCACAAAAATTTTAAAATAAAATGATTTAATGAGTAATAATGATTTTACTCATAAACTTGTCTTAATTATATATTTTTAACCCTAAAAATAATAATTATATACAAATTATTACTTGAAAACAACCTCTTTTTTTTTTAATTCTTAAATTGAATGGAAAGATTTGAAAAACAATTCAACTCAATGAACTAACAATCAATACCCACATACATATAATGTTTCTACACATTGTGATTCTAATATCAAATGTTTATAAAAGAAATTTTTATTAATTTTTATTATTATTTATTTTTTTGAAAGAATTGTTATAATTATTAGATATTATTAATTAATAATATTATTAAATATTAATTTTTAATAGTTTGAATTACTAAATATTAGTAGTGATAACTATTATAATTAATTATTATTATGATAAATATATATTAATTATAATTAATATTAATAATTATTAAAATATTTTTGATATTAATAATTATTATAATTATTCAAAATAATAAATTATTATCATTAATACAATATTAATTATTATTATTATTGAATATTAATTATTATTATTATATTTATTATTAATTATTATTTGAAAATAGATCAAAGAAGAGCAAAGCAGTGTAGAGCAGAGTAGAGCAGAGCAGATTTCTTTTGAGCAGAGTAGAGCAGATTTGATTTGAGCAGAGCAGCTCTAAAGAATGGGGCCTAAGTGTTTGAAACAAGTAGCTATTAAGGCTAGAAAAAGTATTTTCTAGTCTTAACGCGCTAAAGAATCTAGATTGATCCTTTTGCAATTGTAGAACGCTTTTACAAGTAAAGGTGTTCTGGATGATGTCATGTGATCATGAAAAGAAATCAGTTTAAAAATGATTAAAAGGGGATGGTGTCCTCCCAATCATGTCATCGTTGGTCTAAAGTCCCTCGATATGTCATTGAAACTTTAGTATGATTTTAACAGGTTTAAAAAAGATGATAAAAGAATGTTTCGGCTTTCACAGCCAGAATAAAGTTCTCGACATTTTGCTTGTCAAAACGCAATACTTGGTGTCCATAAGATAGAAATACATGTCTCAGGACTGGGGGCACGTGCCTACATGGGTGCGAAATCGTCTCGTCGCTCTTTATATAGGGGGTGGACGACACCCTAATTGTCCGATAAGCTAGTAAGCTCACTAATTACCATATTTGCTTCCAATCAAGAAGTGTCTGTTCCCAAATGGTTCGGCGCGCCTGCCGACTAGTGAGCTAATGCCTAAAGTAAAGTAATTCTACCTTTTAGTTCCGAGAGGTAGATCTCGCAAAGCTGGAGATGAAGTGAAATTTTACGCAACACCTACGCCATACAATTTTACGATGTATGATAATGCCTTGCATTTTTACGCTGCATGATAATGCTTTCCTTTTTCTGTGGACGTGAAAAAAGAAGAAAAGCCGGACATTTATAACGTCAATACAATAAAATGACAAACCTGTCTATGTGAGCTTTTACGTAAAGCACCACTACGGAACGTCTTAAGACACTCTTATGAAAAACGTTCAAAACGTATGCTTAGGGAAGGCACACAGCACGGTGTGCATGCAGGATGATGCAAAAAAAACAATCAAAGAAGAAATTAAACTACAAAAATGCATAGCAATTTAAAGAGATTTTGATAATTTGCGCGCCATTACGTCTAATAACGAGCAAAACCGTTGAAAATAATCAAACAGATCCAAACCTGGACACCGGTCATTTTATCGTTCTGGGTTGCGCTTGCCTGTCTTGCGCAACTGTTTTGATTGCGCGCGACATTTAAGTTAGCAAAAAGAAATTGTTGAGCGCGATTCTCATTTCGCACTATCTTTCTTCTACCATTTTCGCTCCTCTCTCTCTCTAAGAAGCTCGGATTTTTTCGTTTTTCGAATCCAAGGAAGTAGATTTCGTCCTCTATTTACATTTGCCAAAATCCAATGTAAGTTTTTTGCAAAAATTTGTTTAATTTTGATCTTAATTGGGACGATTTTCGAACCATAAAACCCTAAATTTCAAATTTAGGTGTTTTTTATTCGATCCATTTTTCTTGAAATTGTTTGTTCCATGTTATTATACTATGATTAAGGAGTTCTTTGTAACAAATTTCATGAAAAATGGTTAAGTATTAAACCTTGTATGGGCATTTCTTTGTTTAAGTACCTTTTTTGTACTTTTCTTTGAATTTGGTTCGATTCCTATTATTTTGCTTTCTCATCTTGGTTATACTTGTTGATTATGAATTAATTATAGTATTAGAACTAATTATATCTTTATAAGTAATGTTTTGAAAATCTTGAATCTGAAAATTGGCGCGAAGTGTACACTTAGCTTATTTTTGCCATGTTTGAACTTTAAGATTGTTTGGTAGACAATAATTGTATTAGTGTTATTATTATTCGCCTAGGAATAGTTGGTTCTTTGACATTTGAGACTATGATCTCTCGAATACTTAGTTGAAACTGGTATAGGATGGCTTTCGTGGGTGTTAGAAGCCCCATTTACTGAGTTTAACCGCAGGTATCGTAGCCCCCAAGTATGGGTGGCATTCAATTTTTGTGTTTTGCCCTTTCGGTAGCCGTTATGCTGTTGAAATAGGTCTAGAACACGTATATTATCTTAGTTTAGAAAAATAAACTAATAAAGAAACTTTATTCAATCATAGCATGGATTCTCCTCCATTCATCGATACCGAGGAGGTTCTAGGAGAACCCGTGCCTGACGAGGCAGTTCGCCCTCGAAAGAGGGTGACCCGTCCTCGTGAAGAGGTTCGAGATCGATGCGTTGGAGATGATCGATGTCGTCAGGAGGATGTGGTTTGGGAGGCTCCTCCCAACTGGGACCCTATGGTTCTTAAGTTGGACCCTGACCATTACGTCTCAATTAGGGGTTGGCGCAGCATTGTCCGTCCCTTGCGCCTCCGTTTTTTTCTGTCTTTCCTCCTTTTCTTCGAAACAAGCTCTAGACACCTAAAAATGTCTCCCCAAAACCAAATCCGATGATGAACAATCTTTCACCGCCATTATTGGTCGGGTTCAGTATTTAATCCCAAGATTGTTTAAAAATCGTATTTAATTAAATTCAATTTTTGACGTTTAGTTAAAGCATAGTTTATTTTTAATTTCAGCCCAAACATTTTTATTTTATTTATTATTTTGGCCCAAACCTTTTATTTATTAATTATTTTAGCCCAATTAATATAACATAAATCAGAAATGGCCCGAAATTATCAATCGACACTTAAAAAGGCTAAACGAAATTAGGGTAAAAATAAATTTAGACGAAAAAACGAACTGCAGGTTCCGCGTCACGGCAGTAATCACCATGTCACGGGATTCAGTGCCGCGCCACGGTGTGATTCCCCGTGATACGGTGCCTGTGCTGTGACACGGGGCAACTCCGTGTCCTTTCCGCGTAAACCCTTCACTCGTTTTGTTCCCCATAACCTAATTATTTCCTGCGTCACACTGATGTCCACCGTGTCACTGGAATGTCCCCCGTCTGACGATGCCTAGCACCCTGTCATGGTGCTCTCTGCCGTGTCGCGGTGTTATTTTTTAGGGTTTTTATCTTTTTAGGGTTCCGTGTGTTCCATCTGCTCATTTTTTTTATAAATACCCCCTCATTTCTAATGTACGAGGCATCAATTAATTATCTCCTTTTCTCTCTTCTATGCTCTAGCCTAAACACTAGCCTACCCTTCTTCTTTCAAAATTCCCTCTTCAAGCACTCCAAGGAGTCCATACTTTACTCGTGGTTCTGTGGCCAAGGCGTGAAAGGTAGAACTGTTTGAGGGTTTGGCCCCAAATCAAATCAAATTAATTTAATTTAATTTAATTATTGTTTTATTATTTTTCCTTGAAGTTACTTACTCGTTTATTATTTTATAGTTGCAAGCAAACAGAATCAAAAAAAGAATTATGCTCCTTTTGTTTCTATTATTTTTCTAACAATTTTATATTGTTGGATTATTGTTAAATTGCTTCCAATATTAATATTTATTTTATTATATTTATTGATCACCATATTGCATGTTAACGGGATGTAATTTAAAATCATGCCTAATAAGATAATTTGGACAATTGGTTTAGGTTCCTTTTTAATCTTGTTGTTTAATCAAGTGATCACAATATTTTAGAATTATATGTTGCATTAATATTCAACCAATTTAGCCTAATAATAGTTTGGAGCAAATTGAATATTTTGTTTGTATGCCTTTGAGATTGCAGGAACTACTTTTCACTATAAGAATCGAGTAGAGGCCAATACGGGCGAATGTGACTCCATGACTCACTTCGTACCATCATCCTCGATCCTCCCTTTATGGTTCCAAACCATATGAAGTTAGTAATCTCATGGATTATGAATGGGGTGTAACCTTCACGGGTCAATCGTTGTTGCCGATTAAGAAGAAGTGAGCCACTTCAGCCGATGACTTTAGCTGGAGGATCCTTTCGGCGACTCGTACGTCGGTGAGTACTTCAAAAACACATGTGCATCTTTTTTTTTGGTTTTTTTTATTTTATTTTGATTATTTTTATGTTGTTGTGTTTTGTAGATCGATCTCCGTCCTTGGAGTTTGATCTCAAAGTCCCTAAGGTTATCCGGTCTGGCATGATTCGTTGCCATTTCCGTGCCTTTTATCAGGGACTTCCAGTGCTCTAGAGGACAAACGCTTGGTTTTTAGGCGAGCTTGTTCTCTGGCAGTCTTCATCCGAGGAGCCTTTGGTTCCTTCAGATCCTCCGATTCGGATGTTACGTCTGGACTTACTGTCTACCGAGGCTAGGATCGAGCTAAGGCGATGCTCGGTTATCCAGCAGAGCAGCTAGTGCTGCCAAATGCATCCTACCAGGCTTTCATCACATCCAGGCCGAATCCTTTCCCAGCTTTTGTTCCGGATAGTATTTTACTATATGTTTTTCTATTTTTTCTTTTGATTTTCGGAACCTTAACTCTTTTATTGCGTTTTCAGCTAGTCGAGCTAGGTGGTTTGGTGCCCCCTACGGCGGAGATCACGTATATCGATGCTTTTGGATCGGTAGTTTGTGAGATTCTCCCAGCAGCGGAGGAGGAAGACATGCCAATTATTCCTGAGACGGTTGAGTCGATATGTTTATTTTGTATATGTATTTGTTTTTATATTTTTTTCCATATACATAATTTGTTCGCTAACTGTCCTTGTATTTTGGAACATCTATCGCGGGGGACCGTGAACGGCATGGTGAGGAATATTCGTGCTTTCCGAGCTGCTTATCGGAGAGCCCTCGTGGCTTTATCATGCAGTGATCATCGGATGGTCGCGGTAAGTTTATTTTTTTTTCTTTTATCAAAGTTATTACCCAGTTTCTATAGTAATCTTTGTTTGGATTTTGCAGGATGTACAGAATCTGTTTGGGAGTCGCCGAGCATTCTGATTTCCTTTGTATATTTTTCGTCTCTTTTTTTTGGAAAAAGATTTACATATATTTTTATTATCATTTTTTGTTGTACATATGACACACATATTTTGTATATATGTCTTTATTATTAAATAAACCACCTTTACCCTCTATTGAGTTATATGTAACTAGTTATAAACTTTGATTATTTTCTCAATGCCGCTGTCAATCATTGGGACTCGAACAACCATCTTTTTCTTTTCAAAGGGGACGAAATTGTCCTATTACCTGGTGAGTTTTAGGCTCTACTAGGCTTCCCTACAAATACTCTCCCCGTGACATATGCCCCTAACTTGTCAGATCCCAAATCTATATTTCAAATATTTTTTTGGTTTGAATGACAATGATATGGCTAACATTGGAAAAGAAGAAGGCGTGGATTTAATTTAATTTATTGAACATTTCGTCGCCCCTCGTGACAACTTGACTAAACAATGTTTGAAGATTCGTGCTTTATGTTATTATCTTGTTTTCAATTGTTTACTTATGACAGGTAAAGAGTACGAAGATTATTCCATGGTGTCCATAGTAGAGAAAATAGAGGGGTGTCATTCACCCGCTCTTTTAGCTTTGGTGGAAACTATTCTATGCTTTAGTCGCCTTAGAGGAAACCCTAACGAGAATGGTTTCACGGGAAGTCCACTCCTATTACACGCACGTATTTTTTAATCGTCGTATTGCAGTGCAAGTTAAGAAGTTGCGCTGGCTTGACCAGCGCAATCTACTCCGATGCGCGCGGATGGCGCACGCAACTAATTTTCTTGTGTAATGTCGCAAATTAATTTTCTTCCTTTTTTTTTAGATTTGGCTCATGGAGAATTTGCGAAATGTTGATCAGCCACAAATTCTTGAGGCTAACGGAGTGAGGACATTCCCTAGACGTCGAATTTTCTACAAACACAAGAATGAAGAAGAATGGACGTCGTTTTTCTGTCACGGGGTTCCTAACATACACTTTGTGATTCCTTGGTGGAACATAAGTAGTATGGTATTGAATAGTTTTAATTGTCCCTATATTAGGCTTTTAGGCCTATCCAGTACTACTTACATCTTTCCTTGTAGGGTGATGAGACAATACGGAATGAAACAAATTATCCCCCCTCAAGATTGTGATGCCCATAAAGATGTGATTTTTAAACCCGAATGAATTCCTCGTTGGATGGAATATTGGTCAAGTCTTCCTAGGTGGGTAGTGCAAAATCCTACGGTGAGTATTGTATTATCCTCCTTCTACAAGGCTTGGATGAATGCGACAGACAAGGGTGAACTAAACAAGGCTAGATCACAAAATCAAGTAGCCTCGGCTCGCAATCCACTCAAACCTTTGATGCATTCGGCCACTACTTCTCCTCCTAGTGGTCAAAACAAAGGATTGAGAAGAAAATTAGACTTCTCATCATCTAAGGCTCGTTCAAAGGAACCAAAGAAAAAGACTCCTTTTAAACCTGCGCAACAAGGGGTGAGGATTAAAGAACCTTCACCAAATACTCGCAAGAAGACTCCAACAATCGCTAAAGGAAAAGGAAAAGGAAAACAAGTTGAAAAGACCCCAATTCCCAGATTGAAGAACAATGTTTGGGTTAAGAAGAAGAGTGAAGGGGAAAGCTCTAAGGGTGCTGAAACTACTGCAATGGAAACTACTCCTCCGTCCACTATGACAATTGAGGATATAGTAAAACCTTAGAGTGTTACACCATTATTAATAGTTTATTTCGAATAAAGTATAATCACTACTATGTTTTATTTTTATTTTTTGTTTTTTATATTGTTATCTAGTTCAATAATACCTCTTATTTTGGAATTTTGAATGGAATAAAAAAAGCTTTATTTATATGACAGAATCATAAAGATTGCCTACGTATACGTATTACGAAATCAGGTCTTAGCGTAGTTCTTTGCAATATTTATATTATTATTATTTTTTATATTTTTCTTTAACCTCTCATGTAGAAATTGAATGAAAAACTAATCAAACTTTGTTTAACAACTTAAATCAAATTTTATTTTCCAAGTATATGTTATTTTCGAGAAACGCCCTCTTGTTTTATCGCAAGTAAAATTCGCAACTTTATTCAAGCGTAAAAATTCTGGGTTCGTAGTTACTCATCCAGTGGTGCGCGCAACATCTAAGGTTGCACAAGCCTTTTGAGCGCAACTGATTCTATAGCGCGTGACATCCGCGCGCAATTGTTTAAGTTGTGTGCAACACCTGTGCTACGAGTGTTTACGAGTGTTTTTCTTTCAATTTTTTTTTTAATTTTTTTTCATTATTACGCACCCAAGTGTGAAGAGTTTTTCATGATGTTCGAAAAAATCTGAACACTTTGAATGGTCTACGTGTAGACACCTAAAAATGTCTCCCCAAAACCAAACCCGATGATAAATAACCTTTCACCGCCTCTATTGGTCGGGTTTAGTATTTAACCCCGAGAGTGCTTAAAAAATCGTATTTTATTAAATTCATACCTTTAAAAGGTCCATGGATTAGTCTTGATGTTTGGTAAAAGCATAGTTTTAATTTTAGCCCAAGCTTATTAATTAATTTTAAGCGCAAACCTTTTTATTTTATTATTTTATTATTTATTTTTGGCCCAAACGTTTTATTTATTTTTATTTTATTATTTTCTTATTTTATCCTGAATAATAAAAGTCAGAAAAAAGCCTGAAATTATCAATCGGCACTTAAAAAGCCGAAAGAAATTAGGGTTAAAAATGAATTTAGACGGAAAAAATGGACTGGAAGTGACCGTGTCACGGTACAGTCTGACCGTGTCACGGGAACCCTTCCCGTCTAACGGTGGGGCTTCCCGTGACACCGGACGTTCTGTGTCCTTTCCGCGTAAACCCTTAACGCATTTTTTATTCTGTTTTCTGAAAATTTCCCGCGTCACTCCAAAACTGTACCGTGTCACGGGAAAGTGTACCGTCTGATGGTACAGTCTGACCGTGTCACGGGATACTTTTTTAGGGTTTTTATCATTTTAGGGTTCCGTGTGCTCCCTCAGCGCATTTTCCCTATAAATACCCCCTCATTTCTGATGTACGGGGCAACCAGAATTTTATTATTCTTATTTTCTCTCTTCTATGCTATTAACCTAAACACTAGCCTATCCTTTTTTACTTCAAAATTCCTTCTTCAAGCACTCAAAGGAGTCCATATTTTACTCGAGGTTCTGTCCTTAAGCCAAGGCGTGAAAGGTAGAATCGTTTGAGGGTTTGGCCCCAAAATCAACCTTATTTTATTTTATTTTATTTAGTTATTGTTTTATTATTCCCTTGAAGTTACTAACTCGTTTATTATTTTGTAGTTGCAAACAAACATAATCAAAGTAAGGATCATGCTCCTTTTATTTTTATTATTTTTCTAACGATTTTATGTTGTTGGAATTGTGATTAAATTAGTTCCAATATTAATGTTATTCTATTATTTATTGATCACAATATTGCATGTTTAAAGGGAATATGTAATTGAAAATCACGCCTAATAAGATAATTTGGACAACCGGTTTAGGATCCTTTTAATCTTATTTTTAATTGAAGTGATCACCAAATGTTTAGAATTATGTGTGCATTAATTTTAAACCAATTTAGTTAAATAATAGTTTGGAGCAAATTGAATATTTTGTTTGTATGCCTTTGAGATCACAGGAATGCTTTTCAATATAAGAATCGAGTAGAGGCCAATACGGGCGAATGTGACTCCATGACTCACTTCGTACCATCATCCCCGATCCTCCTTTCATGGTTCCGAACCATATGGAGTTAGTAATCTCATGGATTATGAATGGGGTGTAACCTTCACGGGTCAATCGTTGTTGTCTTCATTGTCCCTTATCGTGGTTGCCTTTTTATGATCCGTGAACGGTTTACAAGTTCCTTAAAAAAACTTGTTGGCGGCTCCCTACTTTATTTGTCCCTAATTGTAATGTCAATTCCCACTTCCTATGAGTGCCAAGCATATTCACAACATGCTTTTATGTAGGCGCACTTCGAGCGACGCCTACAATTTGGCGACTCCACTGGGGAGGATTCTTAATTATTTATCGATTTGAGTGATCGGTATTTAATTAAGATGAGTGGATGAGACTTGAAAGAGTCTTGAAAAAATATTCCTGTGATTAATTTTGCATTTTTGCATCTGCATAGACGTTTTAACGTCGCATTCAGGTCTGTCCCGTGGGAAAAATTGGATAACTTGGTTGCGCGCAAAAGCAAACAGGGCACCAGTCAGATTTTATGACTGCCGTGTCACGGTACAGTGTACCGTCTAACGGTGCACTGTACCGTGACACGGGAATTTCTGTCGCGTCACGGCAGACCTAAAATTAGTCCGGTGGCTTATTTTCTTTTCTCACAGTCGACTTCCTTCGATTTTTCTGAAAAAAACGTATGTGTTCTACATGCTTCTTAGCCCTGGGGGATTTAAGCTCTATCGACCCAAAAACGCTCATGGCAATAAGGGTTCATCCGAGTTATTAAATCCACCCAAACTATGGAGTCGAGTTTGATTTCATCACGAACTCGCGGAGCCGCCCGTTGGCATACACCCTCAAGGGAGGCTGCCTTGCTAACGCGTTCAAACTCTTAACCATGGTACCCTTTGACACCCAAAGCTTGACCAAAAGTTGAACATAGATCTCGATCCTAGGATGCAAACTTTTTTTACATCATCGTGCCTAAATGCTATGTGATTGTTTGGTGCTAACCCTCATGTGTTTGCTCTTTTTGTTTAACCCATAACCGATGGTTTTTATTCTCACATAGTAATTAGTACGGACTTAAAATCGATTAAAATTTGAAAAAATACAAAACTGACCTGGAACTGCACACCGTGTCACGGAATATTCTTCCGTGTCACGGTGAACAGTTCCGCGACACGGGAAAGTCTATCGTCTGATGGTAGACTGCACCGTGTCACGACAGTCTGCACCGTGACACGGTGCCCTGGAAAGTATCCTGTCAGTCTTTTTCTTGATTTTTGTGCGAATTTTGTGTCCAGTTTTGTGTCGTTTCTTGCTATACGGTCAAAACACGCGTCTATAACCTCACTTAGTCACTCACATATCGTGTTCACACATTTTTTTTTAGTTGTGCACCATTTTTTGACCGTATTTTAGGGAAGTCTTGTTTTTGTGTCGTTTTTTTTTCGGAGTAAGTCGGATGGTATCCTCCCATGTTCTTTTTTTTAAAAAAAAAATAAGTAGAGTTTCAAAATTATAGATTTTTTTTTAAAAAAAAAAAACATTCTTTTTTTTAATCCGGATAGGTTAAGGTTAAGTTTGGTCATTGAAGGTGTGTTTGTTTCGGTGTCACAGCGCTTGGACAAGGAGCAGGGGTAGATTGTTACGGTTCGAGTCCATACCTCAACAACCTCTTATACCAAAGAGGCGCACAAGGAAACCACCTCAATCATCTCCGCAAGATCCGTCTACGGTCTACTTTCAACCAATGGCCACTAAGGAAGACATTGAGACCCTCAACAGGACAATCGAAAGATTGTCTGACATGATGCAGACACTCACCACTAGAGTCAGCACTGTAGAGCGAGATAATCAAAACAATGTCACTACTGCTGCAATGGAAAAGATCAAGGACCAGATGAGCAAGATTTCTGAAGAGTTCACTTATGTGGAACAGCCTGTCACCTCTTCGTCCATAAGAGAGAAGCTTCCTGAGAAGTTTTCCACTGCTGACGTTCCCAAATTCTAGCCTAGTGATAATCCGCTTTTCCATTTGAAGGCTTTTTCTGCAACTATGGCTCTTAAGGGAGTAGATGTGACACTCTTCCCTACGGTGTTTCCTTTTTCCTTAGAGCATGCCTGTCAACAGTGGTTCTATTCTTTAGAATCCAAGCATGTCGCGACCTGGGAGGATGTTGCTGAAAGCTTTATGAATCGGTACAAGTGTAACATCCAAGCCAAGACTTCTGAACGTGAACTCTCCATTCTCAAACAGAAAGAGAATGAAGGCTTCACCACTTACTTAAGCAGGTGGAGAGAAACAGTTGCGCTCCTGGTGGATCCTCCCAAGGAGAAAGAAATGGTTCGCTTGTTCATTGCCAATCTGACTCATAAGTACAAGCAACACTTGAAGTTTCTGCCTCTGAGTACCTTTGACGCTGTATACGATATTGGAATCAATATCGAAGATGAACTGATGAAGTCTGCTGGTAGCAACAATAACAACATCACTTGGAAAAACAAGAAGAACGACACTCCTTCTTCTTCGTCTTCTAAGCCCAATAATGCTACCAAAAATATCAATATCAATGATGTGCTGGCCCTTAATGCTCCTCCTAAAAGATTCCAAAGGCAAAGGAGGGTTTATACGCCTTTGGGAATGACTTATGATGCTGCTTATGACCGTTTGCATGGTCAGGGACTGATTATGCCAATCGGACCATTTCCAGAACCTCGACCTGAGAATAGGACCGCTAGCTATGACCTTAATGCTTATTGCAAGTATCATCAAGGCAAGGGTCATAACAATGAGAAGTGTTGGAGGCTGAAAGATGCAATCCAAGACCTGATTGATGCTAACCAACTTCCTGTCCCTCCAGGGGGCAAGAAGCTTCACATTCAAACAGGTCCTCTTTCTGATGCTTTGGCTATCATGGGAGATGAAGTCTCCTTTGATCCGTCAATACTCATTCAACCTATGAATGAACCTCTGCCAGAAGTTATATTTATCTCAAGTACTAAAGAAGTGAACGGGATCTGGGATAGTGATGATGAAGACGTCTATCTCAAAGACATAGCCTGTTCATCTCTCGGCACCAGTGAAGATGTTTGGGGGGACCTTGAGGTCAAGGTTCTCACCAGAAGTGGACGGGTGCAACAACCTAACCCACCTCCACCTCCACCACAATCACATCCGATAGTTGATCCCATCGACCCTGTGAATAGCGATGTGGTCAAACAACTACAAAAGACCAAGGTGGAAATGAATTTATGGAAGCTTTTGGCCACTTCCCACGAGCATCAAAAGGCTGTGATGAATTCTCTGGTGAAAATAGGAGTTGATGATGATATGACTCCTCAAGGATTGGTCAACTTTCTCACTACTAAGCTGCCGAGTACCAGCAATCTGATTTCTTTTTCTGATAAGGACCTACCCCCGGAAGGGGACCAACATAATAAGGCCTCACCTCACTGTAGTGTGTAGGCAGATGAATGTTCCTATGAGCCTGGTTGATAATGGCTCTGCAATCAATGTGTGCCCACTCCATACTACAAAGAAGTTGGGTATAAAGAATGAAGAATTGACTCCCTCCACTCAAGGGATTCGAGCTTACGATAATACTCGCCGTGAAGCCGTGGGTACTATCATATTGAATATAACTACTGGGGCCATTGAACGTCGCACCAAGTTTCAGGTGGTGGACATTAAGGCCTCTTTCAATCTGTTATTAGGATGCCCTTGGCTTCATGAGGTAAAGGAGATTTCGTCATCGCTCCACCAGAAAGTGAAAGCCATAGTTGGAGGGGTTCCGATTACTATCGATGCTTCTCATATGCGCATTCAAGTTATTGATACTCATATCTTCCATGTTGAACATGACGAAGAAGATGAAGATCTTTGGGGGTTTTCACTAGATGATGTTCTTGTGATCGAAGAAGAGGAAAAGTGTCATCTCGACTTCGATCCCTACTCAAATACCAATATCAACGCCATTCTGAAGAAGCAAGGTCACTTCCCTGGAATGACCCTTGGGCTCAAGAAGAAAATGGCTAAATCTTGGAGCCATCTTGGTGCGCTCAAGAAGGATACTTTCGGCTTAGGATTCGAGCCGACAAAGGAAGATCTGAAACAAGCTGTATTGAAAATGAAGGCTCGCAACAACGCTCGAATCACGAAGACGGAAATGGCCATGGATCCATATTCGTTCACCCTCAAGGGCCAGTACATCAAAGAAGGGGAAAACTTCCCATGCTATGAATTCCCTGAACCATTTGTCCATAATGGGATCCGTGAACCAGGATTCGAGGTGTTCCTCGATTGTGACTTCATCGATGAAGAGCTCTCCACAGCCGACAAGTCAGATAGCCTGAACTCTGATGATCTGGGAATCAACCTTCTTTTTGGAATGGAGAAGAATGAATCCAAGCTGGTCTGCAATGATAACTCCGAGCTCGTTCAAGCCGTCATAGTGAATAAGGATTTCGACCCCTCCGAGTTAATCGTCCAAGCTGACAACATTTCAAGGGGATGGCGCAAGACATTGAGGATCACTACGCCAAGTAGAGAGAAGTTGGAAATAACTGCTGGCGAGGGTCCTATGTTTGATGAGTCTGAATCGTCTGGGTCCGAGTCTGAGTCAAAGTCTGTAGATGAGTCCTTAGAGTTTGAGGCCGACCCTCTTTCTACTATAGAGTTCAACCCTGAGTCTCTTGTTGAGTCCTCTCTTCCTAGTCCTAATAATTCTGGTGAGGTCGCAGCCGACCTTGCCTCTCTTGATGTATTAGCCAATGAATTCAATGAAATGAGTACCTTTGCTTATGATGTGTGCCATTCCCCTAGCCCTGATCAATATTGCTTTGCTAATGATAAAAATGAAAAATAAATAATAAAAGCAATGGAAGAACACGAAAATAAAACAGCAGTTATTGAAGATACAGAAACAGTTAAAATTTCCAATGATACGACTGTTAAAGAAGTAAAAATTGGATTAACACTAAGTCAAGATGAACGCAAAGAGCTAATTAACTTGCTTAGTGAATTTGTCGATGTATTTGCTTGGTCATACCAAGATATGCCAGGAATTGACAGGGATATAGCTCAGCATACGATACCACTCATTCCAGGTATGAAGCCTGTCAAACAAAAGCTGCGCCGAATGAAACCAGATGTGGCTCTCAAAATCAAGGAAGAAATCAAGAAGCAATTGGCCGCAGGTTTCATCAGAGTATCCAAGTATCCGGAATGGATAGCAAATGTGGTTCCAGTTCCAAATAAGGATGGAAGGGTCAGAATGTGTGTTGATTACAGGATCTCAATAAAGCAAGCCCAAAAGATGGGTTCCCTCTACCTCACATTGACATTCTGGTCGATAATACAGCAAACCATGCACTCCTGTCATTCATGGATGGTTACGCCGGATATAATCAGGTATTGATGGCCGAAGAAGACATGGAGAAAACCACATGCATCACACAATGGGGCACATATTGCTATACGGTAATGCCATTCGGTTTGAAAAACGCGGGTGCCACCTACCAAAGAGCAGCTACAGCATTGTTACATGACATGATGCACAAAGAGGTGGAGGTCTATGTCGATGATATGATTGTCAAGTCTAAAGATCGCCCAGGCCATATCGTCGCACTTCGCAAATTTTTTGAAAGACTCCTTAAGTACAACATGAGATTAAATCCAGCAAAATGTGCATTCGGAGTCACGTCAGGTAAATTACTTGGATATGTGATCAGTTCTCGAGGGATTGAAATGGATCCTTCAAAAGTAAAAGCAATCATGGCCATGCCACCACCCAAAAATGAGAAGGAGATTCGAGGCTTCATTGGAAGATTGCAATATATAAGTAGGTTCATATCAAAGCTCACAGCGATATGTGAACCTATATTGAAGAAGCTTAAGAAGAATGTCCCAGTCACATGGGATGATGATTGCCAAAAAGATTTCGACAAAATCAAAGAATATTTGGCAAACCCACCCGTGCTAGCGCCAGCAATACCTAACTTTCCTCTTCGACTCTACCTTACGGTCACAAGAGAAACGATGGGGGCAATGCTAGCACAAGAGATCGAAAGCAAGGAGAATGCAATCTATTACTTGAGCAAGAAACTCCAAGGATATGAGACGCGATACACGCCACTCGAGAATTTGTGTCTCGCACTTGTATGGGCCGCATAAAAACTAAGACATTACATGCTCACTCATACAGTGCATGTCGTGTCCAAGATGGATCCTCTCAAATACTTGTTCGAGAAAGCAACACTCAACGGTAGATTATCAAGGTGGATAGTCAATCTGGCTCAGTTTGACTTGAGATTTGTGCCACAAAAAGCCTTCAAAGGTTCTGTAGTTTCTGACTTCTTAGCAGACTTTCCACTAGAAGAAGCTGAAAAAGAAGAAGATGAGTACGATTTCCCTGATGAAGATTTACTCATGACCGAAGACGATAGTTGGACGCTCTATTTCGATGGAGCTTCAAACCAAAAAGATGTGGTGTAGGAGTCTTACTCGTATCACCCAATGAAGAACACATCCCAATTTCCATGAAGCTCGATTTTGATGTCACCAACAATGCCGCAGAATATGGAGCATGCATTTTGGGGTTGGAAACAGCTATCGCCTTGGGAATTAAGATAGAATCTATGGTGATTCTTCACTAATCATTAACCAAATCTCTAAGAGATGGAAAGTGAGAAGTGAAAGTCTCGCTATGTATCAAGCTCATCTAGAAACTCTCACGGAGCAACTAGATGAAGTGGAATATACGTACTTGCCAAGAGAAGAAAACCAGTTCGCCGACGCACTAGCTAAATTAGCATCAATGGTGCAAATTCCAGCTGACACAATCAGAATGCCACTGACCATAGAGAGAAGACATGAGCCAGTGTATGTTCATGCACTTGACGATGAACAAGAACCACAGGAAGAAGATGAAGAGCCATGGTATACAGACATCCTTAATTATGTGACAAGAGCAGAATATCCTCCTAATACTGATAAAAGGGCACGCCGTGCTTTGAGGCTCCTGGCCTCACAGTATGTGCTCATCAGGGGAGAACTCCACAAGAGAACTGCAACAGGAAGGAATCTCTTATGTATAGCCAAGAAAGAAGCACATAAAACCATGGAAAACCTTCATGCTGGTATATGTGGAACTCACATGAATGCAAAGATGTTAGTCCAAAAGATTCAACGTCAAGGTTACTATTGGACTACTATGGAGAGAGATTGTAACGAGTACGTCAAGAAATGTATGAAGTGTCAAATCTATGCAAACTTACAGCATGTTCCACCTTCGCTTCTCTACACGTATACTTCTCCATGGCCTTTCTCCACTTGGGGCATTGACATCATTGGAAAAATAACACCACCAGGACAAGGGGGGCATGAATTTATTCTCGTAGCAATTGACTACTTCACCAAATGGGTCGAAACTGCCTCATATGCCAAACTGACGGCAAAACACGTAGCTCAATTCGTTAAGAAAAATATCATATGCCGCTATGGGGTACCACATGAGATGATTAGTGATAATGGAACACATTTCCAAGCCGAATGCGCGAAATTATTACAAAAATATCACATCAAACATCACTGATCATCACCTTACAGACCACAAACAAACGGAGCAGTCGAATCGGCCAACAAAAATGTGAAAACCATCATCGAAAAGATGACGGAAAATTATAAGGATTGGCCAAGTAAGCTACATTTCGCCCTTTGGGGTTATCGAACCTCTGTTCGTACATCGACAGGGGCTACCCCATTCTCTTTGGTCTATGGCGTTGAAGTTGTACAACCAATCGAGCTCGAGATACCTTCTCTTCGAATCGCATTGGAAAGCCAACAAGATGAGGTCGACTGGATTAGAGCAAGATACGACGAACTGGTCTTACTTGATGAAAAACGCTTGGCAGCTTTGCATCATGTCCAAATCTACCAACAGCGTATGGCACGACATTTTAATAAAAAAGTCAAGACCAGGAATATCAAAGAGGGTGACCTAGTGCTTAAGGCACTTCGTAAAAATGTGTTAGATCCAAGAGGAAAATTCAGACCGAACTGGTCAGGCCCGTACATTGTTAAAGTCATCCTGTCTAGCGGAGCGGCGTAATTGGTAGACATGGACGGTAACGGCTTCCATAATTTGACCAACTTGGATCAACTCAAGAAATTCTATGCCTAATCGCATAGGTTCATGACCCATTAGAGCTACGTCTGGCCTGATTCCTTTTTAGGATAAGTAGGCAACCCCTCAAGGGGGCCCGACCACTTTAAAATAAAAAAAATCCTCCCTCTGTTGATCAAATATGCGCTCAATTCAGCATTGCGTCACGACAAATTAAAAAAAAAAAAGGGGGGGGGGGGGGGGGGAAATGCCGCGACACGGGAATTTATCCCGTCTGACGGGAACAGTGTCCCGTGCCACGTCAGCCCCTGAACGGAAAAAAGGGAAAGGGAACTTCCCGTGACACGGGATTTTATCCCGTCTGACAGGAACAGTGTCCCGTGCCACGTCACCCCCCTGTCAGCCAAAAAAGAAAAAAAAATTGCCGTGACGCGGGAATTTGTACCGTGTCACGGGACCCTTCCACCGTGACACGGCGGACTTCCAGTTTTCCCGTTTTATTTTTGGAATATTGGCGCACTTGTTGCGAATTTACTGTTCGAGTTTTTATTTTCGTTCTTCTATTGCGTCCGACTCCTTGACTCGGATAAATAAATAATAAATATAAGTCATTGTAATTTTTTATTTAAGGCTGAAATAATTAGGGCCATATTTTTCAATATCGTCGGGGGCTTCAAATAATTCCAAACGCTCCATCAACCAAATCTGCAAAAAAAAAAAAAAAAGTATGCAGATTCCCGTGACACGACAGTTTTAACCGTGTCACGGCAGACACCCACCGTGACACGGTGGCTGTTTTGTGTCACGGGGGCTATTCGGAGCGTGTTTTTACCTGCAGTAGTACCAGAGAACCCTTCCTAATGGCTTTTCGGTCAGCTTTTGCCTCGTCAAGACCAGAAAATGTTTCTCCAAGGCACGTCGACATAGGAGATCTTCCGGATTCAACATGCTCAAGCACAGACGCTAGACAAGCATGTCCTACCCTGCCGTTTGCAAATAGTAGCTTGCTAAACATGCAAAATATATATGCCCTTCTACGATATACATGATAAGACTCAGAGATAGGGCGATTAAAATATAAATTAGCAAGTTTTTCTAAGTCTACTTCATTACCACAAACAATTCTATTTAAATCTGGATCCGTTAGATTCAGATGGCGTTCAAAATCTTGTTAATAATATTCATGTAGGGTAGGCATGGCAATAAGATTTCTAGTAGGAAATCCAAAGATTGCACCAAATTCCTCCGGCAGAGGACAGATTTCATCATAATTAAATTTGAAACAGTGTGTTTCTGGACTCCAATAATCTAATGTTGCCCTTAGAAAACCATGTTCAATACCTACGTGTCGCAGGGCTAGCAAACCCCTGACATGAAATAATTCTAACTCTCTTTTTTTAGCATTGGTCAAAGAATAAGACCAGCCGCGCAATGTATTATCAAAATTCTGAGGCATGATTATTGAAAAATGAAATTCTAAATTATTTTGTGTTTCGTAATTATGCATATTGTGAATAATCTAGTCTTATTTTATAGCAAAAGCGCTCGAAACTGCCCAGAATTTATCTTTTCATACGCGTAAAACAAATCGCTGGCTTATACGCGTCCCGTGACACGGGAAATTCCACCGTGTCACGGGAACTTTTGTCGTGACCCGGCAGGTTTTGCCGTGACACGGTGAACAGTGCCGTGTGACGGCACTTTACGCGCTTTCTTTTTTCATCTTTTCCCTTATCTATCCGGATTTTTTATAATTTTTTATCTTTAATGTTTATTTTTCAGCTTTCTCTGAGAATTTTATTTCTAATAAAATTCTCACCTTTTTATTTTTATCTTTATTTTATTTTAAGATTTTATTTCTTTATATTTGTTTTGTTTTTTTATTTTATTTTTGTTTTGGGGAAGATAATTTTTATCTCTTTATCATTTTGCTTTTATTTTTATTTTTATTTCTTTTCTTTTCTTTTCTTTTTGGGGAAAGTATTTTTTATTTCTTTTTCTTTTGGGGAAGGTCGGTACCCTCCATTACTCCACTTATGTCTTTTCGTCGTGTCGTTAATAAATACACGATCACACATAAGGAGTCTCAAACACACACTAACACACACAATAATAAATATATAAACTGTAAATAATGTACAAAGAGTCATAATACATAAATATGTCAAGTGTCATCATAGTATGTACAAATAAAAACCCTCGGTCAAAAGTCCCTAGAGCCAGAATCAGTCTCATCTCCACCCTGTGCATGTGGTCCATCCTGTGCATATGGGAACGGCGAACCGAAGAGTCCCTCGACCATCCGAGTACGGGGAGTAGCGTCCCTACTAGTCGCTGTAGGCCCAGCAGTAGCCAAGCTCAAGGCAGGACCCGTCCAACCGGAAAACGGAGTAGACTGGCCCAGAGACACTGGAATCGTCAGTGAAGGCATCGTCCCATACAGCGGAACTGAGAATAAGCCCGACACCGGTGGAGGAATCCCGGACAATGGAGCTGCAAACGAACCAGGATCCAAGGGAGTCAAAACATACCTAAACTTAGGCTACGGAGGCTGCGAAAATGACTGTCACACCCCCTGACTCTGGCCCGGAAAGCGCTGGGAAGACTGAGGCTGCTGCCACTGAGCCTCCTGGGTAGTCTGAGGCTCTCGCTGAGAATGAGAATGCCGGCGAATCTCAGGAGATCGTCTACCACGACCAAGCTCCTCCTCGTCCGAGCCTCTAGGCCTCGAGCGCGAGCGGGACCTCCGTCGCTCCTGAAAGATACAAAATCAAAAGGTGTCAACAATGCAAAATAAAACAAATGGTAGAAGTAAAAAATGAATGATACCTCAAGAACGTCGCAAGAGCTCCGACAACTCGCACCACGCCGAAGCTTGATGATGCAATACTTCAGGGCGTCAACCAGCTTCATTAGTCTCATCATCTCCGGGCGGTTAGGCTGAGGATAAAACAATGAAAAGTCAGTAACAAACAATGTTAAAAGGATGAATAATGCATCCAAGAGAACTCACCGGCTCAAAGACCTCGGGCAGAGACTCCTGCGCCTGTCTGTAACCCTCTGGCGCGTCAGCAATATGGTCCTCTGTGATACCAATCGGCCCTAGATAGAGAACAGACTGAGGAGGAATCTCGATCCTCCCCACAGGGCGAATAGTCGTCTGAAAATATGATCGAATAATCAAGTTATTCGACTATTTAATACAGAGACTAATAAAGAAGATCCTCAAAAGAAATCATACCTCAGGAAGACGGGGTGGGGAAGCCAGAGAGGGAAGCAAATCCCGCGCATAGTCACTCTCCATGTGTACAAGCTCCTGCCATGGAAAAGTATAGCGCTCTCCCCTGTTGATCAACTCTCTGATCAAGCGTGAGTCCAGCATCAACTCTGGTGGAGATGAGGGCACCACAAAACGATCGCCACTATGCTTACGAACGACTCGCTCCCCCAAATACCAGACAAAGCGTCCGGTACCAACCAAAATGGTGCGGTGCGCAGAAAGACGCAAGGCCTCAGGTAGATCAGCCATCCCGGCCCAAGGACGATATTGGACATCAATGGCAACCTGAAAACCATAAAAAGTCGGCGTGAAACAACAGAAACAACGTCAGAGGGAAAATAACAGCAACAAAACTGATTCTTACGCCGACAGAAGAGGTGCCTCAGCGTAGCAGCCCACGCAGTGCAGGGACAGACTCCACCCACGACTCTCCTCGATCACGCCAGCCGGCCCCGACAGGGAAATCATGGACCGCTCCACGACGCCGGCGAGGAGCCAAGCCTGGGAAGTACTCGTAGAACCACAGCTGCGATGAAAAGTAATCTTTAGCACATGAGTCGAACAAGTTAAAGTGAAAAAAAGGGAAAAGATCATCACCTCTACGACTCTCCACAGACCATAGACAGTGATGGGAGACTCGTCATTCAGCCGCCGACAGCCATGACATAGCGATAAGAGGAGATCGGCGTATCCAAGGTTGGCCCAGCTATAGGATCCTATCTCAGGGATCCTGACCAGAGCGGGGAGGTAGCAAAGGAGTACAAGTGAACTCCTATCGGGAGAAAGGCTCATAGAAATCAGGATCAGGATGAAAATCCGCACTCGCTGCTCAGCCGTCGTATTCTCCATGTCAAAGCCATGAGCTAAAATTGAAGCCAGCTTCGATCGTCCGCTCCTAGGACCACCTCGAGACACTGGTCGGGACCTGATGTACTGAACAATCGGACCCAACAAATTAGCTGTCTCAGCCGATCCCCAAGACAGATCAGACATCTGAGCTACAGCCCGGTCGGTGAAGCGCAACCCGCTAATCATACTGAAGTCTAGGGGGGTCACCGTCATCTCCCCCCAACCAAAAATACTCCAACAATGCGCAAACGACCGTCGCACCGCAACCCTGGGGGCTGCGAAACCCTACAACCGCCGTACAGAAATCTACTAAACCAACCGATTCCCATAGGGCGCTCGTAGCAAGATCCCTCGTAATGATCAGGTGAAGTCGAGGGATCAAATCGCCGGCTCCAGAACCGTGGTGGCGAAGCGTGCCATCGACTATGCCAGAGAGTGAGAGATGAGAGACATGGTTTTCACGGCAGAAAACCAACTAGTCTGGAGTCCACGGAGGTGGAACCCACCTACCTCTACTCGCGGATGCCCGAGGCTCGGACTCTACAGCATTGTCGTCCATACCCTCAGGAATGGTGGGAGTGTCCTCCCGAAAAGCCCGACGCCGGCCGAGGGTAGAAAGATCGCAATCTCGTCGTCTAGGCATGCTATTATCAAAATCTAAATGTTTAGCATCATTTCCTAAATATTTAATTCAAGTAATAAAAATAAATATACTTAGCATCATTTCTTAAGTTATTTAATTTTTGAATTATATGCTAAATTTTTACCTCCAGGCAAAAAAATTAGCAAAATTATGGTATTTAGTTTCTCCATGACAAACTAATACTACAGTTCTCCTAGCCGCATGATACTATGTTCTCCATGACAATATAGTACATATGCAAAGTATGAATCAACACATCATTTCACAAGATTCACCACCATTTTTTCACCATTTCAAGAGCAAGACATGAACATTATTTCACGAAGAAGCACCCAAAAATGGTGATTTGCCCAATTCTCCATCAAATCATGCAATTTTTATCTCAAATCTCTCACAAACACACATGTATACATATACAAGTAAAATCATGGCAAGAATTTCAACATAAGACTTCAAAATCAAAAACCCCCAAATTGATTTTTTAGGGTTCATCATGAAATTATTTATGTGAAGCAAATTCAAAGCAATAATAAAAGGAAACTTACATGGATGTTTGTAGAGGGTCGAAAATGAGGAGAATATCGAGAAATTATAGCAAAATTGGTTAAAATTCGAACTCCAAAGTTCGAAAAAACTTCCGGCCACCAGCACGACTGCCGCGACACGGTCAACAATAACCGTGACACGACGAAGCAGTCCCGTGTCACGGCGAGCTTCAAAGCTGACGGAGCTCCGACGACTTAGGCGGCAGCTCCGAGACAGAAACAACAACAGCAAGCAACAGCAGCAACCCGCATCAAAACAAAAAAAAAAAGAGAAAAAATCGGATCTGCAGAACAACCGTGTCACGGTCGCCGTTACCGTCTCACAGTGAGCTTTGACGGCCGGCGGTTCACTTTATTCGTCGCTCGGCAATTTTGGTAAGCAAGAAGCAAAAATGGAGAAATGAAGAGGAGATGTGAAATGGTGAAGTGTGAAAGAGAATATGCGAATTTAAAGACAGAAAAGGACAAAAAAGAAAAGTAACCGTTGCAATCATTCACACGTGACTGATTCAAAAAGCAGCAAAATAAAAAAAAGGGGGAAAAAGTTCCCGTGACACGGGATCCTAATCCCGTCTGACGGGAAGTGCTTCCCGTGTCACGGCAAATGGCTAACGTGGCACGGCGAATCTGCGCTTGGTCAGGGAATATTCCTCGCATTTTTGACTAGTTTGACTGATTTTTGAGATTGTTGAGCGGTTATTTTTCGCTAGAGTTACGCGGAAAATCCCAACTGATATTTAAGGGGGGACTAAAATTACCATTTTACCCGTGACAAGCGTCAGAACCTATTTTTCGGCATTTTAAGCATTTAATACGGTCGGATAATCGGCTTAAAATTGTGAATCATCTGCGGCCCACGTTCGAGGATAATCGAACCACTATATACTTACTAATTCCAGCAATCATCGGCTTTCCTCAGGCTTGGAAAGCGTTATCGGTGGATTTTTCTTCAAGTATAGAAACCCGCCAAGTCGGCTTTCCTCAGGCTTGGAAAGCGTTAATCGGTGGATTTTTCTTCAAGTATAGAAAACCGCCAAGTCGGCTTTCCTTACGTTTGGAAAGCGTTATCAGTGGATTTTTCTTCAAGTATAGAAAACCGCCAAGTCGGCTTTCCTGAGGCATGGAAAGCATCATCAGTGGATTTTTCTTCAAGTATAGAAAACCACAAAATTCCTTTGTCGGCTTTCCTCAAGTATGGAAGGCATTATCGGTGGAATTCTTCAAGCATAGAATGACACCAAATTCGTTCGTCGACTTTCCTCATGCATGGAAGGTATTATCCGATAGCTTTCTTCAGGCTTAGAAAATTGCCAAACTCTTCAGTCGGCTTTCCTCAAGCATTGAAAGTGTTTCAACCAATGTCACTCGGTAGATTCCTTCAAGCTTAGGAAGCTGCCAAATTCGTTTGTCACCGACACACTGGTGCCAGATACGTATTCTATCCCGTTACTCTTTTATATGTGGAATTATCATTTTTCTGCAGGTATCGACGTATACAGAATGATTTAGGATCGCAGAACGTCTTAAATCATTCTCCGTCCCTATCGACTACTTTGACTATCGTTTTTGAAAGTAACGTTTCTACAAACTCAGTCAAAGAGGGGGCTTCTGTAGACACCTAAAAATGTCTCCCCAAAACCAAACCCGATGATAAATAACCTTTCACCGCCTCTATTGGTCGGGTTTAGTATTTAATCCCGAGAGTGCTTAAAAAAATCGTATTTTATTTAATTCATACCTTTGAAAGGTCCATGGATTAGTCTTGATGTTTGGTAAAAGCATAGTTTTAATTTTAGCCCAAGCTTATTAATTAATTTTAAGCCAAAACCTTTTTATTTTATTATTTTATTATTTATTTTTGGCCCAAACATTTTATTTATTTTTATTTTATTATTTTCTTATTTTAGCCCGAATAATAAAAGTTAGAAAAAAGCCCGAAATTATCAATCGGCACTTAAAAAGCCGAAAGAAATTAGGGTTAAAAATGAATTTAGACGGAAAAATGGACTGGAAGTGACCGTGTCACGGTACAGTCTGACCGTGTCACAGGAACCCTTCCCGTCTGACGGTGGGACTTCCCGTGACACGGGGTCTGCCGTGACACGGGACGTTTTGTGTCCTTTCCGCGTAAACCCTTAACGCATTTTTTATTCTGTTTTCTGAAAATTTCCCGCGTCACTCCAAAACTGTACCGTGTCACGGGAAAGTGTACCGTCTGATGGTACAGTCTGACCGTGTCACGGTACAGTCTGACCGTGTCACGGGATACTTTTTTAGGGTTTTTATCATTTTAGGGTTCCGTGTGCTCCCTCAGCGCATTTTCCCTATAAATACCCCCTCATTTCTGATGTACGGGGCAACCAGAATTTTATTATTCTTATTTTCTCTCTTCTATGCTATTAACCTAAACACTAGCCTATCCTTTTTTACTTCAAAATTCCTTCTTCAAGCACTCAAAGGAGTCCATATTTTACTCGAGGTTCTGTCCTTAAGCCAAGGCGTGAAAGGTAGAATCGTTTGAGGGTTTGGCCCCAAAATCAACCTTATTTTATTTTATTTAATTTAGTTATTGTTTTATTATTCCCTTGAAGTTACTAACTCGTTTATTATTTTGTAGTTGCAAACAAACAGAATCAAAGTAAGGATCATGCTCCTTTTATTTTTATTATTTTTCTAACGATTTTATGTTGTTGGAATTGTGATTAAATTGGTTCCAATATTAATGTTATTCTATTATTTATTGATCACAATATTGTATGTTTAAAGGGAATATGTAATTGAAAATCACGCCTAATAAGATAATTTGGACAACCGGTTTAGGATCCTTTTAATCTTATTTTTAATTGAAGTGATCACCAAATTTTTAGAATTATGTGTGCATTAATTTTAAACCAATTTAGTTAAATAATAGTTTGGAGCAAATTGAATATTTTGTTTGTATGCCTTTGAGATCACAGGAATGCTTTTCAATATAAGAATCGAGTAGAGGCCAATACGGGCGAATGTGACTCCATGACTCACTTCGTACCATCATCCCCGATCCTCCTTTCATGGTTCCGAACCATATGGAGTTAGTAATCTCATGGATTATGAATGGGGTGTAACCTTCACGGGTCAATCGTTGTTGCCTTCGTTGTCCCTTATCGTGGTTGCCTTTTTATGATCCGTGAACGGTTTACAAGTTCCTTAAAAAAACTTGTTGGCGGCTCCCTACTTTATTTGTCCCTAATTATAATGTCAATTCCCACTTCCTATGAGTGCCAAGCATATTCACAACATGCTTTTATGTAGGCGCACTTCGAGCGACGCCTACAATTTGGCGACTCCACTGGGGAGGATTCTTAATTATTTATCGATTTGAGTGATCGGTATTTAATTAAGATGAGTGGATGAGACTTGAAAGAGTCTTGAAAAAATATTCTTGTGATTAATTTTGCATTTTTGCATCTGCATAGACGTTTTAACGTCGCATTCAGGTCTGTCCCGTGGGAAAAATTGGATAACTTGGTTGCGCGCAAAAGCAAACAGGGCACCAGTCAGATTTTATGACTGCCGTGTCACGGTACAGTGTACCGTCTAACGGTGCACTGTACCGTGACACGAGAATTTCTGTCGCGTCACGGCAGACCTAAAATTAGTCCGGTGGCTTATTTTCTTTTCTCACAGTCGACTTCCTTCGATTTTTCTGAAAAAACGTATGTGTTCTACATGCTTCTTAGCCCTGGGGGATTTAAGCTCTATCGACCCAAAAACGCTCATGGCAATAAGGGTTCATCCGAGTTATTAAATCCACCCAAACCATGGAGTCGAGTTTGATTTCATCACGAACTCGCGGAGCCACCCGTTGGCATACACCCTCAAGGGAGGCTGCCTTGCTAACGCGTTCAAACTCTTAACCATGGTACCCTTTGACACCCAAAGCTTGACCAAAAGTTGAACATAGATCTCGATCCTAGGATGCAAACTTTTTTTACATCATCGTGCCTAAATGCTATGTGATTGTTTGGTGCTAACCCTCATGTGTTTGCTCTTTTTGTTTAACCCATGACCGATGGTTTTTATTCTCACATAGTAATTAGTACGGACTTAAAATCGATTAAAATTTGAAAAAATACAAAACTGACCTGGAACTGCACACCGTGTCACGGAATATTCTTCCGTGTCACGGTGAACAGTTCCGCGACACGGGAAAGTCTATCGTCTGATGGTAGACTGCACCGTGTCACGACAGTCTGCACCGTGACACGGTGCCCTGGAAAGTATCCTGTCAGTCTTTTTCTTGATTTTTGTGCGAATTTTGTGTCCAGTTTTGTGTCGTTTCTTGCTATACGGTCAAAACACGCGTCTATAACCTCACTTAGTCACTCACATATCGTGTTCACACATTTTTTTTTTAGTTGTGCACCATTTTTTGACCGTATTTTAGGGAAGTCTTGTTTTTGTGTCGTTTTTTTTTCGGAGTAAGTCGGATGGTATCCTCCCATGTTCTTTTTTTTAAAAAAAAAAATAAGTAGAGTTTCAAAATTATAGATTTTTTTTTTTTAAAAAAAAAACATTCTTTTTTTTAATCCGGATAGGTTAAGGTTAAGTTTGGTCATTGAAGGTGTGTTTGTTTCGGTGTCACAGCGCTTGGACAAGGAGCAGGGGTAGATTGTTACGGTTCGAGTCCATACCTCAACAACCTCTTATACCAAAGAGGCGCACAAGGAAACCACCTCAATCATCTCCGCAAGATCCGTCTCCGGTCTACTTTCAACCAATGGCCACTAAGGAAGACATTGAGACCCTCAACAGGACAATCGAAAGATTGTCTGACATGATGCAGACACTCACCACTAGAGTCAGCACTGTAGAGCGAGATAATCAAAACAATGTCACTACTGCTGCAATGGAAAAGATCAAGGACCAGATGAGCAAGATTTCTGAAGAGTTCACTTATGTGGAACAGCCTGTCACCTCTTCGTCCATAAGAGAGAAGCTTCCTGAGAAGTTTTCCACTGCTGACGTTCCCAAATTCTAGCCTAGTGATAATCCGCTTTTCCATTTGAAGGCTTTTTCTGCAACTATGGCTCTTAAGGGAGTAGATGTGACACTCTTCCCTACGGTGTTTCCTTTTTCCTTAGAGCATGCCTGTCAACAGTGGTTCTATTCTTTAGAATCCAAGCATGTCGCGACCTGGGAGGATGTTGCTGAAAGCTTTATGAATCGGTACAAGTGTAACATCCAAGCCAAGACTTCTGAACGTGAACTCTCCATTCTCAAACAGAAAGAGAATGAAGGCTTCACCACTTACTTAAGCAGGTGGAGAGAAACAGTTGCGCTCCTGGTGGATCCTCCCAAGGAGAAAGAAATGGTTCGCTTGTTCATTGCCAATCTGACTCATAAGTACAAGCAACACTTGAAGTTTCTGCCTCTGAGTACCTTTGACGCTGTATACGATATTGGAATCAATATCGAAGATGAACTGATGAAGTCTGCTGGTAGCAACAATAACAACATCACTTGGAAAAACAAGAAGAACGACACTCCTTCTTCTTCGTCTTCTAAGCCCAATAATGCTACCAAAAATATCAATATCAATGATGTGCTGGCCCTTAATGCTCCTCCTAAAAGATTCCAAAGGCAAAGGAGGGTTTATACGCCTTTGGGAATGACTTATGATGCTGCTTATGACCGTTTGCATGGTCAGGGACTGATTATGCCAATCGGACCATTTCCAGAACCTCGACCTGAGAATAGGACCGCTAGCTATGACCTTAATGCTTATTGCAAGTATCATCAAGGCAAGGGTCATAACAATGAGAAGTGTTGGAGGCTGAAAGATGCAATCCAAGACCTGATTGATGCTAACCAACTTCCTGTCCCTCCAGGGGGCAAGAAGCTTCACATTCAAACAGGTCCTCTTTCTGATGCTTTGGCTATCATGGGAGATGAAGTCTCCTTTGATCCGTCAATACTCATTCAACCTATGAATGAACCTCTGCCAGAAGTTGTATTTATCTCAAGTACTAAAGAAGTGAACGGGATCTGGGATAGTGATGATGAAGACGTCTATCTCAAAGACATAGCCTGTTCATCTCTCGGCACCAGTGAAGATGTTTGGGGGGACCTTGAGGTCAAGGTTCTCACCAGAAGTGGACGGGTGCAACAACCTAACCCACCTCCACCTCCACCACAATCACATCCGATAGTTGATCCCATCGACCCTGTGAATAGCGATGTGGTCAAACAACTACAAAAGACCAAGGTGGAAATGAATTTATGGAAGCTTTTGGCCACTTCCCACGAGCATCAAAAGGCTGTGATGAATTCTCTGGTGAAAATAGGAGTTGATGATGATATGACTCCTCAAGGATTGGTCAACTTTCTCACTACTAAGCTGCCGAGTACCAGCAATCTGATTTCTTTTTCTGATAAGGACCTACCCCCGGAAGGGGACCAACATAATAAGGCCTCACCTCACTGTAGTGTGTAGGCAGATGAATGTTCCTATGAGCCTGGTTGATAATGGCTCTGCAATCAATGTGTGCCCACTCCATACTACAAAGAAGTTGGGTATAAAGAATGAAGAATTGACTCCCTCCACTCAAGGGATTCGAGCTTACGATAATACTCGCCGTGAAGCCGTGGGTACTATCATATTGAATATAACTACTGGGGCCATTGAACGTCGCACCAAGTTTCAGGTGGTGGACATTAAGGCCTCTTTCAATCTGTTATTAGGATGCCCTTGGCTTCATGAGGTAAAGGAGATTTCGTCATCGCTCCACCAGAAAGTGAAAGCCATAGTTGGAGGGGTTCCGATTACTATCGATGCTTCTCATATGCGCATTCAAGTTATTTATACTCATATCTTCCATGTTGAACATGACGAAGAAGATGAAGATCTTTGGGGGTTTTCACTAGATGATGTTCTTGTGATCGAAGAAGAGGAAAAGTGTCATCTCGACTTCGATCCCTACTCAAATACCAATATCAACGCCATTCTGAAGAAGCAAGGTCACTTCCCTGGAATGACCCTTGGGCTCAAGAAGAAAATGGCTAAATCTTGGAGCCATCTTGGTGCGCTCAAGAAGGATACTTTCGGCTTAGGATTCGAGCCGACAAAGGAAGATCTGAAACAAGCTGTATTGAAAATGAAGGCTCGCAACAACGCTCGAATCACGAAGACGGAAATGGCCATGGATCCATATCCGTTCACCCTCAAGGGCCAGTACATCAAAGAAGGGGAAAACTTCCCATGCTATGAATTCCCTGAACCATTTGTCCATAATGGGATCCGTGAACCAGGATTCGAGGTGTTCCTCGATTGTGACTTCATCGATGAAGAGCTCTCCACAGCCGACAAGTCAGATAGCCTGAACTCTGATGATCTGGGAATCAACCTTCTTTTTGGAATGGAGAAGAATGAATCCAAACTGGTCTGCAATGATAACTCCGAGCTCGTTCAAGCCGTCATAGTGAATAAGGATTTCGACCCCTCCGAGTTAATCGTCCAAGCTGACAACATTTCAAGGGGATGGCGCAAGACATTGAGGATCACTACGCCAAGTAGAGAGAAGTTGGAAATAACTGCTGGCGAGGGTCCTATGTTTGATGAGTCTGAATCGTCTGGGTCCGAGTCTGAGTCAAAGTCTGTAGATGAGTCCTTAGAGTTTGAGGCCGACCCTCTTTCTACTATAGAGTTCAACCCTGAGTCTCTTGTTGAGTCCTCTCTTCCTAGTCCTAATAATTCTGGTGAGGTCGCAGCCGACCTTGCCTCTCTTGATGTATTAGCCAATGAATTCAATGAAATGAGTACCTTTGCTTACGATGTGTGCCATTCCCCTAGCCCTGATCAATATTGCTTTGCTAATGATAAAAATGAAAAATAAATAATAAAAGCAATGGAAGAACACGAAAATAAAACAGCAGTTATTGAAGATACAGAAACAGTTAAAATTTCCAATGATACGACTGTTAAAGAAGTAAAAATTGGATTAACACTAAGTCAAGATGAACGCAAAGAGCTAATTAACTTGCTTAGTGAATTTGTCGATGTATTTGCTTGGTCATACCAAGATATGCCAGGAATTGACAGGGATATAGCTCAGCATACGATACCACTCATTCCAGGTATGAAGCCTGTCAAACAAAAGCTGCGCCGAATGAAACCAGATGTGGCTCTCAAAATCAAGGAAGAAATCAAGAAGCAATTGGCCGCAGGTTTCATCAGAGTATCCAAGTATCCGGAATGGATAGAAAATGTGGTTCCAGTTCCAAATAAGGATGGAAGGGTCAGAATGTGTGTTGATTACAGGATCTCAATAAAGCAAGCCCAAAAGATGGGTTCCCTCTACCTCACATTGACATTCTGGTCGATAATACAGCAAACCATGCACTCCTGTCATTCATGGATGGTTACGCCGGATAAAATCAGGTATTGATGGCCGAAGAAGACATGGAGAAAACCACATGCATCACACAATGGGGCACATATTGCTATACGGTAATGCCATTCGGTTTGAAAAACGCGGGTGCCACCTACCAAAGAGCAGCTACAGCATTGTTACGTGACATAATGCACAAAGAGGTGGAGGTCTATGTCGATGATATGATTGTCAAGTCTAAAGATCGCCCAGGCCATATCGTCGCACTTCGCAAATTTTTTGAAAGACTCCTTAAGTACAACATGAGATTAAATCCAGCAAAATGTGCATTCGGAGTCACGTCAGGTAAATTACTTGGATATGTGATCAGTTCTCGAGGGATTGAAATGGATCCTTCAAAAGTAAAAGCAATCATGGCCATGCCACCACCCAAAAATGAGAAGGAGATTCGAGGCTTCATTGGAAGATTGCAATATATAAGTAGGTTCATATCAAAGCTCACAGCGATATGTGAACCTATATTGAAGAAGCTTAAGAAGAATGTCCCAGTCACATGGGATGATGATTGCCAAAAAGCTTTCGACAAAATCAAAGAATATTTGGCAAACCCACCCGTGCTAGCGCCAGCAATACCTAACTTTCCTCTTCGACTCTACCTTACGGTCACAAGAGAAACGATGGGGGCAATGCTAGCACAAGAGATCGAAAGCAAGGAGAATGCAATCTATTACTTGAGCAAGAAACTCCAAGGATATGAGACGCGATACACGCCACTCGAGAATTTGTGTCTCGCACTTGTATGGGCCGCATAAAAACTAAGACATTACATGCTCACTCATACAGTGCATGTCGTGTCCAAGATGGATCCTCTCAAATACTTGTTCGAGAAAGCAACACTCAACGGTAGATTATCAAGGTGGATAGTCAATCTGGCTCAGTTTGACTTGAGATTTGTGCCACAAAAAGCCTTCAAAGGTTCTGTAGTTTCTGACTTCTTAGCAGACTTTCCACTAGAAGAAGCTGAAAAAGAAGAAGATGAGTACGATTTCCCTGATGAAGATTTACTCATGACCGAAGACGATAGTTGGACGCTCTATTTCGATGGAGCTTCAAACCAAAAAGATGTGGTGTAGGAGTCTTACTCGTATCACCCAATGAAGAACACATCCCAATTTCCATGAAGCTCGATTTTGATGTCACCAACAATGCCGCAGAATATGGAGCATGCATTTTGGGGTTGGAAACAGCTATCGCCTTGGGAATTAAGATAGAATCTATGGTGATTCTTCACTAATCATTAACCAAATCTCTAAGAGATGGAAAGTGAGAAGTGAAAGTCTCGCTATGTATCAAGCTCATCTAGAAACTCTCACGGAGCAACTAGATGAAGTGGAATATACGTACTTGCCAAGAGAAGAAAACCAGTTCGCCGACGCACTAGCTAAATTAGCATCAATGGTGCAAATTCCAGCTGACACAATCAGAATGCCACTGACCATAGAGAGAAGACATGAGCCAGTGTATGTTCATGCACTTGACGATGAACAAGAACCACAGGAAGAAGATGAAGAGCCATGGTATACAGACATCCTTAATTATGTGACAAGAGCAGAATATCCTCCTAATACTGATAAAAGGGCACGCCGTGCTTTGAGGCTCCTGGCCTCACAGTATGTGCTCATCAGGGGAGAACTCCACAAGAGAACTGCAACAGGAAGGAATCTCTTATGTATAGCCAAGAAAGAAGCACATAAAACCATGGAAAACCTTCATGCTGGTATATGTGGAACTCACATGAATGCAAAGATGTTAGTCCAAAAGATTCAACGTCAAGGTTACTATTGGACTACTATGGAGAGAGATTGTAACGAGTACGTCAAGAAATGTATGAAGTGTCAAATCTATGCAAACTTACAGCATGTTCCACCTTCGCTTCTCTACACGTATACTTCTCCATGGCCTTTCTCCACTTGGGGCATTGACATCATTGGAAAAATAACACCACCAGGACAAGGGGGGCATGAATTTATTCTCGTAGCAATTGACTACTTCACCAAATGGGTCGAAACTGCCTCATATGCCAAACTGACGGCAAAACACGTAGCTCAATTCGTTAAGAAAAATATCATATGCCGCTATGGGGTACCACATGAGATGATTAGTGATAATGGAACACATTTCCAAGCCGAATGCGCGAAATTATTACAAAAATATCACATCAAACATCACTGATCATCACCTTACAGACCACAAACAAACGGAGCAGTCGAATCGGCCAACAAAAATGTGAAAACCATCATCGAAAAGATGACGGAAAATTATAAGGATTGGCCAAGTAAGCTACATTTCGCCCTTTGGGGTTATCGAACCTCTGTTCGTACATCGACAGGGGCTACCCCATTCTCTTTGGTCTATGGCGTTGAAGTTGTACAACCAATCGAGCTCGAGATACCTTCTCTTCGAATCGCATTGGAAAGCCAACAAGATGAGGTCGACTGGATTAGAGCAAGATACGACGAACTGGTCTTACTTGATGAAAAACGCTTGGCAGCTTTGCATCATGTCCAAATCTACCAACAGCGTATGGCACGACATTTTAATAAAAAAGTCAAGACCAGGAATATCAAAGAGGGTGACCTAGTGCTTAAGGCACTTCGTAAAAATGTGTTAGATCCAAGAGGAAAATTCAGACCGAACTGGTCAGGCCCGTACATTGTTAAAGTCATCCTGTCTAGCGGAGCGGCGTAATTGGTAGACATGGACGGTAACGGCTTCCATAATTTGACCAACTTGGATCAACTCAAGAAATTCTATGCCTAATCGCATAGGTTCATGACCCATTAGAGCTACGTCTGGCCTGATTCCTTTTTAGGATAAGTAGGCAACCCCTCAAGGGGGCCCGACCACTTTAAAATAAAAAAAATCCTCCCTCTGTTGATCAAATATGCGCTCAATTCAGCATTGCGTCACGACAAATTAAAAAAAAAAAAGGGGGGGGGGGGGAAATGCCGCGACACGGGAATTTATCCCGTCTGACGGGAACAGTGTCCCGTGCCACGTCAGCCCCTGAACGGAAAAAAGGGAAAGGGAACTTCCCGTGACACAGGATTTTATCCCGTCTGACAGGAACAGTGTCCCGTGCCACGTCACCCCCCTGTCAGCCAAAAAAGAAAAAAAAAATTGCCGTGACGCGGGAATTTGTACCGTGTCACGGGACCCTTCCACCGTGACACGGCGGACTTCCAGTTTTCCCGTTTTATTTTTGGAATATTGGCGCACTTGTTGCGAATTTATTGTTCGAGTTTTTATTTTCGTTCTTCCATTGCGTCCGACTCCTTGACTCGGATAAATAAATAATAAATATAAGTCATTGTAATTTTTTATTTAAGGCTGAAATAATTAGGGCCATATTTTTCAATATCGTCGGGGGCTTCAAATAATTCCAAACGCTCCATCAACCAAATCTGCAAAAAAAAAAAAAGTATGCAGATTCCCGTGACACGACAGTTTTAACCGTGTCACGGCAGACACCCACCGTGACACGGTGGCTGTTTTGTGTCACGGGGGCTATTCGGAGCGTGGTTTTACCTGCAGTAGTACCAGAGAACCCTTCCTAATGGCTTTTCGGTCAGCTTTTGCCTCGTCAAGACCACAAAATGTTTCTCCAAGGCACGTCGACATAGGAGATCTTCCGGATTCAACATGCTCAAGCACAGACGCTAGACAAGCATGTCCTACCCTGCCGTTTGCAAATAGTAGCTTGCTAAACATGCAAAATATATATGCCCTTCTACGATATACATGATAAGACTCAGAGATAGGGCGATTAAAATATAAATTAGCAAGTTTTTCTAAGTCTACTTCATTACCACAAACAATTCTATTTAAATCTGGATCCGTTAGATTCAGATGGCGTTCAAAATCTTGTTAATAATATTCATGTAGGGTAGGCATGGCAATAAGATTTCTAGTAGGAAATCCAAAGATTGCACCAAATTCCTCCGGCAGAGGACATATTTCATCATAATCAAATTTGAAACAGTGTGTTTCTGGACTCCAATAATCTAATGTTGCCCTTAGAAAACCATGTTCAATACCTACATGTCGCAGGGCTAGCAAACCCCTGACATGAAATAATTCTAACTCTCTTTTTTCAGCATTGGTCAAAGAATAAGACCAGCCGCGCAATGTATTATCAAAATTCTGAGGCATGATTATTGAAAAATGAAATTCTAAATTATTTTGTGTTTCGTAATTATGCATATTGTGAATAATCTAGTCTTATTTTATAGCAAAAGCGCTCGAAACTGCCCAGAATTTATCTTTTCATACGCGTAAAACAAATCGCTGGCTTATACGCGTCCCGTGACACGGGAAATTCCACCGTGTCACGGGAACTTTTGCCGTGACCCGGCAGGTTTTGCCGTGACACGGTGAACAGTGCCGTGTGACGGCACTTTACGCGCTTTCTTTTTTCATCTTTTCCCTTATCTATCCGGATTTTTTATAATTTTTTATCTTCAATGTTTATTTTTCAGCTTTCTCTGAGAATTTTATTTCTAATAAAATTCTCACCTTTTTATTTTAGTCTTTATTTTATTTTAAGATTTTATTTCTTTATATTTGTTTTGTTTTTTTATTTTATTTTTGTTTTGGGGAAGATAATTTTTATCTCTTTATCATTTTGCTTTTATTTTTATTTCTTTTCTTTTTGGGGAAAGTATTTTTTATTTCTTTTTCTTTTGGGGAAGGTCGGTACCCTCCATTACTCCACTTATGTCTTTTCGTCGTGTCGTTAATAAATACACGATCACACATAAGGAGTCTCAAACACACACTAACACACACAATAATAAATATATAAACTGTAAATAATGTACAAAGAGTCATTATACATAAATATGTCAAGTGTCATCATAGTATGTACAAATAAAAACCCTCGGTCAAAAGTCCCTAGAGCCAGAATCAGTCTCATCTCCACCCTGTGCATGTGGTCCATCCTGTGCATATGGGAACGGCGAACCGAAGAGTCCCTCGACCATCCGAGTACGGGGAGTAGCGTCCCTACTAGTCGCTGTAGGCCCAGCAGTAGCCAAGCTCAAGGCAGGACCCGTCCAACCGGAAAACGGAGTAGACTGGCCCAGAGACACTGGAATCGTCAGTGAAGGCATCGTCCCATACAGCGGAACTGAGAATAAGCCCGACACCGGTGGAGGAATCCCGGACAATGGAGCTGCAAACGAACCAGGATCCAAGGGAGTCAAAACATACCTAAACTTAGGCTACGGAGGCTGCGAAAATGACTGTCACACCCCCTGACTCTGGCCCGGAAAGCGCTGGGAAGACTGAGGCTGCTGCCACTGAGCCTCCTGGGTAGTCTGAGGCTCTCGCTGAGAATGAGAATGCCGGCGAATCTCAGGAGATCGTCTACCACGACCAAGCTCCTCCTCGTCCGAGCCTCTAGGCCTCGAGCGCGAGCGGGACCTCCGTCGCTCCTGAAAGATACAAAATCAAAAGGTGTCAACAATGCAAAATAAAACAAATGGTAGAAGTAAAAAATGAATGATACCTCAAGAACGTCGCAAGAGCTCCGACAACTCGCACCACGCCGAAGCTTGATGATGCAATACTTCAGGGCGTCAACCAGCTTCATTAGTCTCATCATCTCCGGGCGGTTAGGCTGAGGATAAAACAATGAAAAGTCAGTAACAAACAATGTTAAAAGGATGAATAATGCATCCAAGAGAACTCACCGGCTCAAAGACCTCGGGCAGAGACTCCTGCGCCTGTCTGTAACCCTCTGGCGCGTCAGCAATATGGTCCTCTGTGATACCAATCGGCCCTAGATAGAGAACAGACTGAGGAGGAATCTCGATCCTCCCCACAGGGCGAATAGTCGTCTGAAAATATGATCGAATAATCAAGTTATTCGACTATTTAATACAGAGACTAATAAAGAAGATCCTCAAAAGAAATCATACCTCAGGAAGACGGGGTGGGGAAGCCAGAGAGGGAAGCAAATCCCGCGCATAGTCACTCTCCATGTGTACAAGCTCCTGCCATGGAAAAGTATAGCGCTCTCCCCTGTTGATCAACTCTCTGATCAAGCGTGAGTCCAGCATCAACTCTGGTGGAGATGAGGGCACCACAAAACGATCGCCACTATGCTTACGAACGACTCGCTCCCCCAAATACCAGACAAAGCGTCCGGTACCAACCAAAATGGTGCGGTGCGCAGAAAGACGCAAGGCCTCAGGTAGATCAGCCATCCCGGCCCAAGGACGATATTGGACATCAATGGCAACCTGAAAACCATAAAAAGTCGGCGTGAAACAACAGAAACAACGTCAGAGGGAAAATAACAGCAACAAAACTAATTCTTACGCCGACAGAAGAGGTGCCTCAGCGTAGCAGCCCACGCAGTGCAGGGACAGACTCCACCCACGACTCTCCTCGATCACGCCAGCCGGCCCCGACAGGGAAATCATGGACCGCTCCACGACGCCGGCGAGGAGCCAAGCCTGGGAAGTACTCGTAGAACCACAGCTGCGATGAAAAGTAATCTTTAGCACATGAGTCGAACAAGTTAAAGTGAAAAAAAGGGAAAAGATCATCACCTCTACGACTCTCCACAGACCATAGACAGTGATGGGAGACTCGTCATTCAGCCGCCGACAGCCATGACATAGCGATAAGAGGAGATCGGCGTATCCAAGGTTGGCCCAGCTATAGGATCCTATCTCAGGGATCCTGACCAGAGCGGGGAGGTAGCAAAGGAGTACAAGTGAACTCCTATCGGGAGAAAGGCTCATAGAAATCAGGATCAGGATGAAAATCCGCACTCGCTGCTCAGCCGTCGTATCCTCCATGTCAAAGCCATGAGCTAAAATTGAAGCCAGCTTCGATCGTCCGCTCCTAGGACCACCTCGAGACACTGGTCGGGACCTGATGTACTGAACAATCGGACCCAACAAATTAGTTGTCTCAGCCGATCCCCAAGACAGATCAGACATCTGAGCTACAGCCCGGTCGGTGAAGCGCAACCCGCTAATCATACTGAAGTCTAGGGGGGTCACCGTCATCTCCCCCCAACCAAAAATACTCCAACAATGCGCAAACGACCGTCGCACCGCAACCCTGGGGGCTGCGAAACCCTACAACCGCCGTACAGAAATCTACTAAACCAACCGATTCCCATAGGGCGCTCGTAGCAAGATCCCTCGTAATGATCAGGTGAAGTCGAGGGATCAAATCGCCGGCTCCAGAACCGTGGTGGCGAAGCGTGCCATCGACTATGCCAGAGAGTGAGAGATGAGAGACATGGTTTTCACGGCAGAAAACCAACTAGTCTGGAGTCCACGGAGGTGGAACCCACCTACCTCTACTCGCGGATGCCCGAGGCTCGGACTCTACAGCATTGTCGTCCATACCCTCAGGAATGGTGGGAGTGTCCTCCCGAAAAGCCCGACGCCGGCCGAGGGTAGAAAGATCGCAATCTCGTCGTCTAGGCATGCTATTATCAAAATCTAAATGTTTAGCATCATTTCCTAAATATTTAATTCAAGTAATAAAAATAAATATACTTAGCATCATTTCTTAAGTTATTTAATTTTTGAATTATATGCTAAATTTTTACCTCCAGGCAAAAAATTAGCAAAATTATGGTATTTAGTTTCTCCATGACAAACTAATACTACAGTTCTCCTAGCCGCATGATACTATGTTCTCCATGACAATATAGTACATATGCAAAGTATGAATCAACACATCATTTCACAAGATTCACCACCATTTTTTCACCATTTCAAGAGCAAGACATGAACATTATTTCACGAAGAAGCACCCAAAAATGGTGATTTGCCCAATTCTCCATCAAATCATGCAATTTTTATCTCAAATCTCTCACAAACACACATGTATACATATACAAATAAAATCATGGCAAGAATTTCAACATAAGACTTCAAAATCAAAAACCCCCAAATTGATTTTTTAGGGTTCATCATGAAATTATTTATGTTTCGGGGTTTTCTGATGTCCTGCGGGAGAGTTACAATTCCGAGACTGGAACCGGACGCCTGTACCTGCAAAATAACGGAGACTCCTGTGAGCTCCGCCTCCAACGGTCAAGTTAGTACCTGATTAAGGAGTAATTAATGCGGAAATTAAAGTAATAAGGTCTCTCTAGGTGAGAGTGTTTAATGTAGGTAATCTGCTTTGTTAGCGAGATCAGCCGGTTATTAGTTTGTTCCGTAATGTTTCTGTTCTCTTTTTTTCCCCCCTTAATGAGGATTAAGGGAGGTATTTATAACCTTGGGAAACGTGCCCATCTTAGGTTTAGGTAAACCTAGGGTCGATTGGGCTTCCCTCGGAAGTTGGGCCTGGGTGTCCGGTTTCTCCATTAGGCATGGAGTATGCCACATGTCGTGACATAACAGGTCCAAGGTGGACGAATAAGCGCGTGCCACGTGGCAAGCCCTGACAGTTCCAACTAGGGGACACTTGGCAGGTCCTGATTGGCCCACGTGGCGCATTCCGATTGGTGGGAGCAAAAATCCCTTAATCATTTGCCCCTCACAGGTGGCACGTGACTGGTCACGTGTTACCTGTGACAGGTGTCGCACAGTAACGGGCGACGACCTGCTACAGGTGTTAGTCGGCGAAAGGACGAGAGATTTTCCCGCCCAAATTTTGAATTCTGAAAGTGACCCTTCGCCTTCTCACTTCGCCTATATAAGGGAGAGTTGTCTCGAGTCATTTTCACACTTTGAGAACTATTTGAGAACATTCGGACCCCTGAACTTGCTCTGACATTTTGGACCTTTTCTGCCTACCGCCTGTTCTGACAAGCCGACTGCACCGGATTTCCAGAACTTCGTCAACCGTCACTCGTTCAGGTAACTCAGTTCTCTTACTCTTAATTTTCTTTTTATTTTCTGAAATGGCACCACGGAAGCACACGACACGACCTAGGTTAGTGATCAGCCGGTCACCGGGGACGGCTGAATCTAGGACTAGGAGTGCCGCCTGCCCTTTTCCGGACCCATCTTTGCCCTTTATACAAAGTCCGACTGTATATGTGTTTATGCAGAGCAGGATGGCCAGAACGAAAAAGACAGCTAGGATCTCAAATTCAGACGGCTCCTCCCACAGGGTGCCGATTAGTGAAACATCTGACCAGGCGCCAGATGTTGAAGTGAGACAAGGCGGCCTGGATGCCGGCAATTCTGTGGGGGGAGTCATAGTGACCCCTTCCAATTTAACAGTTAACAAATCTGCTCCTTTTCAAAGAGAGGAGGCGGGCCCCTCCGGGAGAGGGGAGGAGTCGTCCTCTTCAGACTCGTCCGAGGACGATTCCTCGTCAAGCTCTTCTGACCATGCTTCTTTGGGTACAGAAGAGAAAAACAGCCGCCTGCAAGAGGCGAGACTTTCTCACACAGTTGAGAAGGGGGACAATTGGGCGGAACCATCCGCCTCTTACCGAGAGCTAAATACCCCCTACTACTGCACGGTACCTCGGGGCCGAATCACAGCCATGCAAGAGAAAGTGGAGAGCTTTATTGCAAACCACACCATGGGCCCCGACTTTCTAGTGTTTGTGCCGGATCCAGAAGACACAGTCGTCTGGCCGGCTGGTTCCAGTTATGATAGCGCCTGCTTTGGCTGCTACGAGGCGGCCATCAAGGCAGGGCTGCGCTTCCCATTACATCCGGCTGTTCAGCGGATTTTGGATGGGTATGAGTTGGGGTTATGGTAGTTAGCCCCAAACTCCTGGGTCAACGTACTCGGCTATGTGGCCGGGTGCGAACTGCACGGGGTGGAGCCGAGCTTCGAGGCTTTCGCCCATATGAACTATCTCAGCCGGACCCCTAAGACAGGCGGTACCGGCTGGTATCAATTAACGAGCCACAGGGGCTACCTCATGACGAGAGGTAAAGCCAACAAGTGGAAGGACTGGCGGAGTACCTTCCTCATCATTGAGAGTTCAGACATTGAGCTGAACAAGCGCTTCAATAGGTGGAACAGGAATCCGCCCCTTCTTGCAGGCGGCCGTAGCATGCCGCCTGTTCCCCCCAAGGCTAAGAAAGAGATCCTTGATAAAGGACTCTTTAAAGTAGGGTCGAGGGTCGACCCTACTTCAGGGGTACGAGAGCAAGTACCCCTGCACTGCGTCCCGAGCTTCAAGTGGCTCTATGACGAGTACTTTTTGGCCGCCTGTGGCCTCAGCAGTCGGTGCTCAAGAGGTAGTCGGCCTGTCGAATACTCTGTTGTTTCATACATTTGCTGTTTATCTTTTATTAACTTTGCCGTTTGTTTTTGCAGCTGACGCCATGAGCAAAATCACCGCCTCCAAGACTGTGGCGGCCATGTTGCGAGCCTCTATTATGCAACAAACTTCAACCGACTCCCCCAAAAAGGGGGCACCCTTGGTGAGCTCCGAACCTTTCACCCTCTTTTTGGAGTGTTTATGCATATACTGACTTTTTTATTCTATTTTAGACGGGTGCTCCAAGAGCTTCATCTTCCCAACAGCCGGACCCCAAGGCCCGGAAGACGACTGTTGGGAGCTCTCCTGGTTCTGCCAGGAAACAGGTGGCGGCTGAGAAACTGCCGGCCACTTCTTCTAAAGCTCCAACTGGACCGCCTAGAGGTATGAAGTTGTCCTTGTAAATTTTAGACTTGCTCCCTTTGTTACTAAGTCTAATCCGTTTGTTTATGCTTGAAGCAGCCGGCCACCAGGAGCCTGACTTGGTAGAGACGGCCAAGTCTATGATCAGGGCAGTTCCTCCAGCTGAAAGGGAGGCGGTCAGGGGTGTCGGCACCCTTAACCTTGACGGGATTGCAGGGGTCCTCGCTGAGGTATACTTAGCATATTTTTGAGTATTTAAATTTCAGGACGCCTGTTTTCTTTTTTGTTTGGAAACTGACGCCTGTTTTTTTTTTTTGTACTTAGGCCCTGTTCCGAGTTAACGGCCTTCGCAAGCCGCTTGATCGGAAGAACAAAGAGGTAAAGACTGCAAAAGCTATGGCCGCCTCTGACTGTGATAAGGCAATGTTTCAAATTGCCCAAAATGAAGTACTGGCCATTGATATTCTTTATTATCAGGCGCAGGCTACCGCCGCTGTTCGGGCTCAGTTAGAGGCGGCCCAGAAGAAGAATGACGAGCTGGAGGCGACCATCACAAATCTTAAGGCCGAGCTGAAACCTCTTCGCCTAAAAATGTACTCTTACGAAGCCATGGAGAAATCCTTGGCCAGCGTAAAAGAACGCCTGGTGAGCCAAGAGAAGAGTCTTACCCAAGAGCTCTCGGAAAAGGCCGAGCACGAGAAGAAAGAGCTGGTCCGGGAGATGATGGAAGACTCCGCTCAAATCCAGCGCATGACCTGGGGCCGCCTCTTCCCCAGTGCCGACTTTGCCTCTTGGGAAAGAACGTACCGCCAGTGTTCGGAAACATATAATCAAGAGATCCTGGCGGCTGCTGAAGAAGAGGCGTTGGGAGAAGCGTTGGAGGAGGAGGAGGAGCCGGTAGTGGCGCTTGTGCCGCTTGGGGGTAAGGCATCAAAAAAGGATGCAGCTGAAGCCGAGTCCAGCAAGAAGAGTGCTGACCAGGCGGCAGCTGCTAATACTGAATTGCCCCCTTCTTAAGCTTAATGTATTCTTTCCACGGCCTGCGTGCCGTTTGCTTTGTATTTACCCGGCCAGGGGGCCGGGGCTTTGAATATTTTGCTGGTCTTTAATGACCGGCTTATTTTTAATGAATTTTTGTTTTGCTTCAAATTTGTCCAAGTATTCCATATCTATTATCCAATTGTTTACTAGACCGACTGTTGTACATGGCCGAACGTTGCAGACAGGTACGGATAGTTAGTACGCCGCCTATGCCCCTGGACGACTGGTTGTCTGTTTCCAGGATAGACGATCAGTCGGCCATTTATTCAATCGGTATTCGAACTATTTTGTCTGGATCCTTTTTAGGCAGGCGGGCCTGTCTTTTTGTAATTTTAACCAAGTAGGAAAGTGGTCTGACCAAGTAAATAACGTATTACCTAGTCGTCAAGGAATTGAGTAGTAGAGAAAACAAGCGGCGGGCACCGGTTGTTTCCCTTTATTGCCAATGTTGTTGGCTTTTAACTCATAATTTTTTAACCTAGCAAGATTAGTGATTGAGGGCCTCTGCTTGTTAAAACAGGCGGACGACTCATACCTTTTAGGCTCCATACTAAGTTTGAGTGACTATTAAGTTAACATAGGAGTTACTTAGTCTTCGTCACAATCTAGATTGAGTAGTAGAGGTACCAGGCGGCGGAGGCCGGCTAGACCCCTTGATTCGCCAATGTTTGTTGGCTATTAACTCAATAGGTACCCCCTGCATTTATCCCCAGTAATACAGGCGGTCATCTGACTCAGATGTCAACTGCTACCACTGGTTTGGTTAGTGATAGAGTTATCCTTGTCTCAAAAACGGCTACGTGGTTGCCCTTGGGGACAGTCGTATAGGTGCCGTGTAATTAGTTTATAGAACAATGTTCCACCCAAAAGGGAGCTGCTCTCTGCGACGAATTTCATCCGGAGGGATGCCGTCGGACGCCTGCTATGATGTTGGGACAGGTCGTATTAGTTTTGTAGATTTGATCAGTTGGCTTGGCGCCTGGTCTGATCATTCGGCCTGTGGCCTTGGTAAGTTCTTGGTGAACGTAGGTGCTAAATAAAAGGAGGGTAGCCGCCTGTTAGGCACAGGGTCGGCCAGGCCCTAATCTTTTTAGCTAAGTATTAGGGGGGTGGCTATGTGTTTGGAACCAGTCGGCCATCTTCTTATGGAGAGTAGCCGACTATATTCCCAGGCGACATGCCCCTATTGTGAGTGAAATACTCAATGGAGAGCAGCCGACTGTAAGGGTACAGACGGCATGCCCCTCTGAAGATAGAGTGTAAAACTCAATGGAGAGTAGCCGACTGTAAAGGTACAGACGGCATGCCCCTCGTAGTACAAAATTGAATAGTAAGTGCAAACTTTTATTAAGTAGCTCTTTACTTTACATCATTCAAAAGAAATATTTCTTAAGATTATCTACATTCCAAGTTCGAGGCAACGGTTGTCCGTCTGGTGTTTCCAGACGGTAGGTACCGTCCCTGACTTCCTCATAGATTCGGTAGGGTCCTTCCCAGTTGGGAGTTAGTTTTCCAGACTCATTAGCCCTACCAACTGCTTCCATTTTTCTAAGTACAAAGTCCCCTACTTTGAGTGGACACCTGTGTACTTTTTTGTTGTATGATCTAGTCATTCTCAGGCGATAGATCTCATGGCGCAAGACAGCATTGCCCCTCTTTTCAGGAAGTGAGTCTAATGTCAGGCGCATGGCTTCCCAGTTTGCCTCTTCGTCATATAGCATCACTCGAAGAGTCGGCTCGTAGTGTTCTATTGGAAGAACAGCTTCCGCGCCGTAAGTTAGGAGGAATGGAGTTTCTCCAGTCGCCCCTTTTTCAGTCGTCCTAATGGCCCAGAGAACATGTGGTAGTTCATCCGCCCATAGGCCGCCTGCTCGTTCAATCTTTTTCTTGAGACCGTCTGAGATGATTTTATTAAAGGCTTCTACCTGGCCGTTTGCTTGTGGACGGCCGACAGATGCAAAGTAGTTTGCAATTCCTTGGTCACCCAACCAGCTTTTGAGAACAGGCGTCTCAAATTGGGGACCATTATCAAAAACCATAGACATGGGAACCCCGAACCGAGTGATGACATTTTTCCAAATGAATGAAATTACATCTTTCGTCTTGATTCCCTTTACAGCCTCCGCCTCTACCCATTTAGTGAAGTAGTCGACGGCAACAAGTATGTACCTCCTTCCGCCTGTAGCAGGCGTATATGGACCCAGAATGTCCATGCCCCACTTAGCAAACGGTAGTGGGCTGTGAATGGTAGTGAGGTCAGTAGCCGGACGGTGAATTAGTTTGCCAAACCTTTGGCACTTGTCACATTTTTTCACCATCTCCATTGCATCTGCTTCCAAAGTAGGCCAAAAGTAGCCCTGCCGCCTTGCCCTTTGAGCAAGCATCCTACCACCTATATGAGAAGCACAGTAACCAGAGTGAAGATCATCTAGTATCTCTCGTCCCTTTTCTGGAGTAACACACTTTAAGAAGGGTTGAAGGTACCCCCTCTTGTGAAGTTCTCCCTTAATCATTTCAAAACAAGTGGCTCGTTTTTTCAGTGCTGCCGCCTGTTGAGGATCATCCGGCAGTGTACCATTTGTCAGATATGCCCTGATTGAATCCATCCAGTTTGAGCTTCTGTCTAGGATTCCAATAGGGTTTTCCTCGATGCTTCTCTTTTCCATTACTTCCCAAAAAACAGTTCGAGGAGTATTAGAGGAGGCAGATGATGCTAATTTTGACAGTGCATCCGCCTGGTTGTTTTCTGATCTCGGCACTTGGATCAGATGGAAATCCTCAAGGGAGCCGACTGCTTGTCGGACCGCCTGTAAATACTTGATCATGGCCGGATGGGTTGCTTCGTATTCGCCATTGTACTGACTCACTATCAATTGTGAATCGGAACAGGCGTCTATTTTTCTTGCCCCTGCCGCCTTGCACATGCGGATCCCGGCTAGTAAAGCTTCATATTCTGCCTCATTGTTTGAAGCCTGAAAACTGAAGCGTAGAGCATACTCGAACCTGTCGCCCTCTGGCGACTGACATATGACGCCTGCTCCACAACCATTTGAAGTAGAGCTTCCGTCCACATATACCTTCCATACTTGGTCTGGAACTTGAGAGTCAGGAGGACGAGTCATCTCTACAATAAAGTCAGCAAAGGCTTGCCCCTTCACTGCTTTTCTAGGCTCGAAAGTAACTTCGAGGCTCTGTATTTCTATGGCCCATTTGATCATTCGGCCTGACGACTCCATGATAGTCAGCGGCCGCTTGATAGGTTGGTCTGTATACACGACGACTGTATGTGCCAAAAAGTAGGGCTTCAATTTTTTAACAGCCATGAAGAGTGCAAGACCAAATTTCTCCACTAGGGGATACCTCAACTCGGCATTTTTCAGTACGTGACTGACAAAGTAGACCAGGAGCTGAAAGCCGTCCCTTTCAGCAAGGAGAACAGCGCTTAACGCATGATCAGAGACGGCCAGGTACATGTAGAGAACCTCTTTGGGCAAGGGGCTGACCAGCCTCGGCAAGGAATGCAAGTGAACTTTTAATTTCTGGAAGGCGGCCTCAGCATCCGGCCCCCATTCAAACCTTGCCTTTTTCTTAATTGCCTGGAAAAAGTATAGGCATTTGTCGCCTGATCGGCTTAGAAATCTTCCCAAGGCCGCCAGACAACCTGTTAACTTCTGAACCTCTCGGATGGTACGAGGCGACTGCATGTCAATGACCGCCTGCACCTTCTCAGGGTTCGCCTCTATTCCTCTCTGATTGATAAGGAATCCGAGAAATTTCCCAGACTCAACTCCAAATACACATTTCTTGGGATTGAGCATGACATGGTGCCGCCTGAGTGTGGCGAAAGTTTCTCGGAGGTCCGACAGATGATCTTTCTGAAGTTTAGTCTTGACAATCATATCATCAATATATGCCTCGACGTTTCTCCCAATCTGATCAAAGAATACAGTGTTTATCATTCGTTGGAAGGTAGCCGGGGCATTCTTAAGACCAAACGGCATGACCGTGTAACAGTATAACCCCTGATCAGTGACGAAGGCCGTCTTCTCCTGATCTTTCTGCCAGAAGGGAATTTGATGGAAACCAGAATAGGCGTCCATGAAACTCATCAAGGCATGGCCGGCTGTTGAGTCGACCAGGTTATCAATTTTAGGCAGAGGGTAACTGTCTTTGGGGCACGCCTTGTTTAAGTCTGTGTAGTCTACACACATTCGCCAGGTGCCATTCGGCTTTTTAACAAGCACCACATTTGCAACCCAGTCTGGGAAGTAACATTGCCGAATGAACCCTGCATCAAGTAATTTTTTAACTTCGGCGGCTGCCGCCTGATTTCTTTCTTCGCCATGGTTCCGCTTCTTTTGTCGTACCGGCTTCTTTTTCGGATCCACGGCGAGTTTATGTACCGCCAGATCAGGACTAATGCCTGGCATTTCATGGACTTCAAATGCAAAGATGTCCTTGTATTCTTTCAATAGGTTGTGAAAGTCGTCACCAAGGTTTCTCAGAGCAGTCGTCCCAACTTTGACTGTTCGGTCAGGACGTGAGTCGTCTAAGATCAGGTCCGCATGCTCACCAGCCGGCTGAGGGCGGAACTCATCCGGCCGCTCCTCTGCCAATGATTGCTATTTTCTTGCTTTTCTTGCGGACTTTGTCTGGGACGCCTTTCTCTTTTTGCCGCCTGCTTCTTGAACAGGCGCACTCTCCTTGACATTGTCAAGGTCTGTTTTTTCTCCACTTGACCCAGTGGCCATAACAGTGGGCTTGACATCCGAGAGATAGCACTCTCGGGCCATCCTCTGATTTCCCCTTAGGGAGCCGACTGTTCCATTATCCCTCTCAAACTTGAGCAACATAAGAGACGGGATTATAACAGCCTTGGAATTATTCAGGGTTGGTCGACCCAGAATCATGTTGTAGGCCGAGAGTTCCTCTACTACCAGGAACCGGACTACCATGTGTCGTCCTTCCCCTTTTTCGCCCAGGCGAATGGGTAAATCTACTCGTCCCAGTGGGTGGACGACTCCTCCTCCAAACCCTACTAATGGGTGGGAGGCCGGATGTATGCAGTCAGTCTGATATTTCAGTTTCGACAGACATTTGCTGCTGATGAGATCTGAGGAGCTCCCGGTATCTATGAGGATTCGGCCAACTCTCTGGTTGGCCACTTTACATTCAATAACGAGAGGGTCGTCATGCGGCCCCTTACCCCTCCTAGATCCTCTTCAGTGATGACAATCTCAGGAAATGTATATTTGGACGGCCGTTCTTGGTGAACGGAATTTACATCTAACCGCCTTATATTATCTTTGTTGCCCCTAATAGTGGGGCCGCCTCATGAGAAGCCGCCTGCAATGGTGTAGACGACTACATCATCTGTATCGGAGCTGTCGGCCTGTTGATTCTTTTTGGCCGACAGCTTTTTTGAGGAAGTGTTCCCCGTAGATTTCTTGACGTAAGTGTCAAGATCACCTTGCTCAGCCAGGCGGTCTAGGTACCGCATAAGACTGATGCAGTCATTGGTGTGATGACCAACGTCATCATGATAAGCACAGATTTTATCTTGGTTCCGGTTGTTTGCAGAACCCTTCATGGGGACCGGCTTCTCTATTGAGATCCGTCCCTTGATTTCTTTTAGGATAAACTGGTTATCCTTGTTAAACGCATACTTTGGGGAGTATGGTTTGAATTCTTTTTTCTTTTTCTGGGCCGGCTGTTTAGAGGAATCAGCCGCCCACACCTCTTTTCTTTTCTCATCTTTGTTTGACGACTGTTTCTGTCGTCCTTCTCTTTTGTCGAACCTTTTCCCGTCCGACTGTTTTATCGTACAAAGATCAGTCGCCTGTATATAGGCTTCTGCTTCAATCAAGGCCTCTTGAAGAGTCGCCACCCTTTTTTGAACCAAATCAAATTTGAAGGTAGACCCGTCTTTGAGACCTCTAAAAAAGTCGGTATAAGCTACCTCATCCGGTAACCCTTGAATCTGTATTCTCATCAGGTTAAACCGCCTAATGTAAGAACGAAGCCCCTCCTTCTCGCCCTGCTGAATTGTTCCCAAATCAAGGGTCGTTTTCTTCGCAGGGATGTTCATGGCGAAGTTGGAGGCAAATAAGTAAGCAAGCGTCCTGAAGCTATTTACACAACCAGTCGGCAGGTTGCCGAACCATTGCTGTGCGATTCCTTTGAGAGTCGCTGGGAAACACTTGCACCAAGTGGGATCATCCAACCCTTGAAGGTACATCAGGTTGGTGAATGCCATCAGATGGTCTTCTGGGTTAGTAGTGCCGTCATAGGCGCCTACTAGTACATTTTTCACTTTGGCCGGCTGAGCGGCTTCAGTAATTTCCTTGGAGAAGGCCGACGGCTGTTCACCAAGTCTAAGCAACCGTAGCTGCAAGTCCATAGGTTGGACGTTTTTTGCTGTAGGTCCACCAAATGGAGGTGGCTGCATAAAATACTGTTGTTGCGGCACAAATGGTAAGTTTGGTACCGCCTGGGCACTATGAAAGTCGGACTGACGGGAGGTGCCGCCTGACTGACTCTCATGGTACGACTGAGTATGCCTCATCGAGGCATTTCGCAAACTGTCTTGAAAGTTTGAAGTAGAAGCCGACTCTGACAATCGGTCACTCTTCTTCTGCTCTAGCAGTAGCCGAGCATCTGTGAATGTTTGCTTTGACCCGTCCGCCTGAATATGACGAACCGGTTTCCTATTTCCTGTAGGATAACGAAATTTTGTGAAATCAAGGGCAGGTGGCTCCCGCTTCCTAGATTTAGGATGAGGAGTCACCTCTCGCCCTTGAACTGGCTTCCTCTTCAGTGAAGTGGAGGGTTTCTTGGCCGACTGCTCCTTGACTGAAGCAGGCGGCTTCTTGTTGATCAACTCTTGAATCTCTCCCTTGAAGTCCCTCATGAAGGTCATGAGTTCGTTCCTTGTGATGGGAGCAGACCCATCAGTCGGCTGTTGCCGAACAGGCGGTGCGCCTGCTGGCTCGCTTCCTGTTTGAAGATGCTCCCGTTCCCTCCTTTCGGTATGACGGGTACGTCGGGCCCTTAGGGTCCCGTCTGAAGCTGTATGAGTTTCAACTTCAAATTCACTTTCGATGTCATGGTCCGACTGAACTTGAGGGTCGTCTAGGGGACGCCTCTCTTCAGGAGTCGGTACAGACTTGGATGCCATCTCTGAAGTACTCTCCCCACAGACGGCGCCAAATGTTTCGGGGTTTTCTGATGTCCTGCGGGAGAGTTACAATTCCGAGACTGGAACCGGACGCCTGTACCTGCAAAATAACGGAGACTCCTGTGAGCTCCGCCTCCAACGGTCAAGTTAGTACCTGATTAAGGAGTAATTAATGCGGAAATTAAAGTAATAAGGTCTCTCTAGGTGAGAGTGTTTAATGTAGGTAATCTGCTTTGTTAGCGAGATCAGCCGGTTATTAGTGTGTTCCGTAATGTTTCTGTTCTCTTTTTTTTCCCCCTTAATGAGGATTAAGGGAGGTATTTATAACCTTGGGAAACGTGCCCATCCTAGGTTTAGGTAAACCTAGGGCCGATTGGGCTTCCCTCGGAAGTTGGGCCTGGGTGGCCGGTTTCTCCATTAGGCATGGAGTATGCCACATGTCGTGACATAACAAGTCCAAGGTGGACGAATAAGCGCGTGCCACGTGGCAAGCCCTGACAGTTCCAACTAGGGGACACTTGGCAGGTCCTGATTGGCCCACGTGGCGCATTCCGATTGGTGGGAGCAAAAATCCCCTAATCAATTTATGTGAAGCAAATTCAAAGCAATAATCAAAGGAAACTTACATGGATGTTTGTAGAGGGTCAAAAATGAGGAGAATATCGAGAAATTATAGCAAAATTGGTGAAAATTCGAACTCCAAAGTTCGAAAAAACTTCCGGCCACCAGCACGACTGCCGCGACACGGTCAACAATAACCGTGACACGACGAAGCAGTCCCGTGTCACGGCGAGCTTCAAAGCTGACGGAGCTCCGACGACTTAGGCGGCAGCTCCGAGACAGAAACAACAACAGCAAGCAACAGCAGCAACCCGCATCAAAACAAAAAAAAAAAAAAAGAAAAAATCGGATCTGCAGAACAACCGTGTCACGGTCGCCGTTACCGTCTCACAGTGAGCTTTGACGGCCGGCGGTTCACCTTAAACGTGGCTTGGCAATTTTGGTAAGCAAGAAGCAAAAATGGAGAAATGAAGAGGAGATGTGAAATGGTGAAGTGTGAAAGAGAATATGCGAATTTAAAGACAGAAAAGGACAAAAAAGAAAAGTAACCGTTGCAATCATTCACACGTGACTGATTCAAAAAGCAGCAAAATAAAAAAAAGGGGGAAAAAGTTCCCGTGACACGGGATCCTAATCCCGTCTGACGGGAAGTGCTTCCCGTGTCACGGCAAATGGCTGACGTGGCACGGCGAATCTGCGCTTGGTCAGGGAATATTCCTCGCATTTTTGACTAGTTTGACTGATTTTTGAGATTGTTGAGCGGTTATTTTCGCTAGAGTTACGCGGAAAATCCCAACTGATATTTAAGGGGGGGACTAAAATTACCATTTTACCCCTGACAAGCGTCAGAACCTATTTTTCGGCATTTTAAGCATTTAATACGGTCGGATAATCGGCTTAAAATTGTGAATCATCTGCAGCCCACGTTCGAGGATAATCGAACCACTATATACTTACTAATTCCAGCAATCATCGGCTTTCCTCAGGCTTGGAAAGCGTTATCGGTGGATTTTTCTTCAAGTATAGAAAACCGCCAAGTCGGCTTTCCTCAGGCTTGGAAAGCGTTATCGGTGGATTTTTCTTCAAGTATAGAAAACTGCCAAGTCGGCTTTCCTTACGTTTGGAAAGCGTTATCGGTGGATTTTTCTTCAAGTATAGAAAACCGCCAAGTCGGCTTTCCTGAGGCATGGAAAGCATCATCAGTGGATTTTTCTTCAAGTATAGAAAACCACAAAATTCCTTTGTCGGCTTTCCTCAAGTATGGAAGGCATTATCGGTGGAATTCTTCAAGCATAGAATGACACCAAATTCGTTCGTCGACTTTCCTCAGGCATGGAAGGTATTATCCGATAGCTTTCTTCAGGCTTAGAAAATTTCCAAACTCTTCAGTCGGCTTTCCTCAAGCATTGAAAGTGTTTCAACCAATGTCACTCGGTAGATTCCTTCAAGCTTAGGAAGCTGCCAAATTCGTTTGTCACCGACACACTGGTGCCAGATACGTATTCTATCCCGTTACTCTTTTATATGTGGAATTATCATTTTTCTGCAGGTATCGACGTATACAGAATGATTTAGGATCGCAGAACGTCTTAAATCATTCTCCGTCCCTATCGACTACTTTGACTATCGTTTTTGAAAGTAACGTTTCTACAAACTCAGTCAAAGAGGGGGCTTCTGTAGACACCTAAAAATGTCTCCCCAAAACCAAACCCGATGATAAATAACCTTTCACCGCCTCTATTGGTCGGGTTTAGTATTTAATCCCGAGAGTGCTTAAAAAAATCGTATTTTATTTAATTCATACCTTTGAAAGGTCCATGGATTAGTCTTGATGTTTGGTAAAAGCATAGTTTTAATTTTAGCCCAAGCTTATTAATTAATTTTAAGCCAAAACCTTTTTATTTTATTATTTTATTATTTATTTTTGGCCCAAACATTTTATTTATTTTTATTTTATTATTTTCTTATTTTAGCCCGAATAATAAAAGTTAGAAAAAAGCCCGAAATTATCAATCGGCACTTAAAAAGCCGAAAGAAATTAGGGTTAAAAATGAATTTAGACAGAAAAATGGACTGGAAGTGACCGTGTCACGGTACAGTCTGACCGTGTCACAGGAACCCTTCCCGTCTGACGGTGGGACTTCCCGTGACACGGGGTCTGCCGTGACACGGGACGTTCCGTGTCCTTTCCGCGTAAACCCTTAACGCGTTTTTTATTCCGTTTTCTGAAAATTTCCCGCGTCACTCCAAAACTGTACCGTGTCACGGGAAAGTGTACCGTCTGACGATACAATCTGACCGTGTCACGGTACAGTCTGACCGTGTCACGGGATACTTTTTTAGGGTTTTTATCATTTTAGGGCTCCGTGTGCTCCCTCAACACATTTTCCCTATAAATACCCCCTCATTTCTGATGTACGGGGCAACTAGAATTTTATTATTCTTATTTTCTCTCTTCTATGCTATTAACCTAAACACTAGCCTATCCTTTTTTACTTCAAAATTCCTTCTTCAAGCACTCAAAGGAGTCCATATTTTACTCGAGGTTCTGTCCTTAAGCCAAGGCGTGAAAGGTAGAATCGTTTGAGGGTTTGGCCCCAAAATCAACCTTATTTTATTTTATTTAATTTAGTTATTGTTTTATTATTCCCTTGAAGTTACTAACTCGTTTATTATTTTGTAGTTGAAAACAAACAGAATCAAAGTAAGGATCATGCTCCTTTTATTTTTATTATTTTTCTAACGATTTTATGTTGTTGGAATTGTGATTAAATTGGTTCCAATATTAATGTTATTCTATTATTTATTGATCACAATATTGCATGTTTAAAGGGAATATGTAATTTAAAATCACGCCTAATAAGATAATTTGGACAACCGGTTTAGGATCCTTTTAATCTTATTTTTAATTGAAGTGATCACCAAATTTTTAGAATTATGTGTGCATTAATTTTAAACCAATTTAGTTAAATAATAGTTTGGAGCAAATTGAATATTTTGTTTGTATGCCTTTGAGATCACAGGAATGCTTTTCAATATAAGAATCGAGTAGAGGCCAATACGGGCGAATGTGACTCCATGACTCACTTCGTACCATCATCCCCGATCCTCCTTTCGTGGTTCCGAACCATATGGAGTTAGTAATCTCATGGATTATGAATGGGGTGTAACCTTCACGGGTCAATCGTTGTTGCCTATCGTTGTCCCTTATCGTGGTTGCCTTTTTATGATCCGTACTTATATATAAATATATATATATATATAAAGGGGAGGTTTTTTTCCCGAGTTTTTAGAAAGCCACGTAGGATTTAATTTTTCTAGCGCGTCACGTAAGATAATAAATTTTAGTGGTAGCCAATTAAATACGAGATTATTATTTTATTTTAGAATTAAACAATTTAAATGATACATAAGCAAAATTGGCGAATGAGATTTCCCAATTCAAATTAACTAAATATAAAATATTATCATTTGATATCAGGAATATTATCTAAATATATAACAAATTTTAGCACATAAATATATATGTAAAAAATCATTTAAAAAATTCAAACAAATCGTGCATCGCACGGGTTTCATCTAGTATACTATTAAACGTAACTATTAAAAGTTCAGTAACAACCTTTTCTTTTTTCAAGAGTATTAATAATTAGATATCTTTACAAACTTCTTCCTTTTTTATAATATCCTTTTTCATAACTCCAAAAATAAAATAAAATAAAAATCTGCAAAAATAAACACTAAATAAAAATTAATAATATATATTAACAAAGTTTCTTGGCGGGAAAGATTTTTTTTGATATGTTGTTACATGTATTATAGGGATAATGATGGGAGAATATTGTATTATATAGGTACTAGTTTTGTGCTCGGTGCAATGCCGGGTTTTTTTTTATTGAATTTTAAGATAAATTTATAATCTATATTTCAAAATGTAAAATATATTATTAATACAAAATTAGTTATTACGATATTTGCATATATGGTATATGGTATTTTATCGAAAATAAAACTCTAAACTAACAATTTTTTTTAAGAAAAATAATAATTTTATCCTAAAATTTTATCCAAATAAAAATCAAAACTAATTTTTTCATCTTTTGAAATCTATCTAACGTGGCGCGACACTTGGCGAAAAGTTAGAACACCGAGTGTCGCTTCCTCGTGACCTAGATATATAAAAGTTTAATTTATATATTAGTTATATAACTGATTTATTTTTAACATTATTGAATGTTCACATTGAGACCGTAAATTGCATTTAATTAGAGAAAATAGTAAGAAATACTCCGACAAGATTGAAGATAATTTAGTAAAAAGAGAGAAAAATTACAACAATTATAAATAAATAGGTGAATTTAATCATAAATTAAACAAAAACTATGGATCAAATTGTAGCTGTATCTACAAATTGGAATTGAAGTACGTTTTCAGTGTTAAAAAGAGCTATTTGCACATTTAATATACAATAAAGAAAGGGAAATGCTCAATGGTAGCCTCGTATTTTTGCTTTTTTTCAATGGTAGCCAACTTTTTTTTCGATTATCATTGGTAGCCCTCAACTTTTTAAAAGTTACAACCGTAACCTTATTTATGTTTTTCCGTTAACTTTCTGTTAAATTTAACCTTATAATAAACCAAGGTTAAATTTTAAACAAAATTATAATAAATAAAATAGAGCCACCCCTCTCCACCGGCCCAGCCACCCTCCAACCTTCACTATCGGAATCCGCCCAACCCTTGCCTGCCATTTTCACACTTCTCTTCTCATACCTTCCCCTTTCTCTCTCCTCTAATGGCTGAAAACCTATTTGCTTAAGAAAATAAATAACCCTTTTCAACCCAATTGAAGTCAATAACCAGCTTTGTCCGACTAATTCTCCGCCGACTAGCGAGTGTAGTGAAAGTAGAGAGAGATTGGTGGTTGAATAAACCCATACTTTTCAACCAAGAAATTTGCAAATGAAGATGATGAAGAAGAAGTATTACCTCCCTTTGACAAAGAAGATGTTGAAATGCATCGAAAGGTAGGCAGGAAGTAGTAGTTGCAGAGGCGTCGAAAGCCATTGGAGCTAAACCCAAATTTCATCAATTCTAACTTAACTTCAAAATGAAATTATTTGGAATGCTTAATAATATAGTGAATACTCATGGATGTTGGGGAAAATTGCTGGTGGGTGGGGGTTGGCTGGGCGCTGGATGGACAAGGGTTAGCTGGGTTCCGGGAGAAGAGGGGGGTGGGGGGCAGGGCCGGGGAGGTTGTCTAGACTGAGCTGGGTTGGGCAAGTGCTTAGTGGGGAGGGGTGGTTTTATTTTTGATACTACGTATTTTTTTTGATTATTATTATTTTTAAAGTTAACCTTGGTTGTAATAAGGTTATGTTTGCAATTTTTTAAAAGTTGAAGTCTACCATTGAGAATCCAAAAAAACTTGGCTACCATTGATAAAAAGCCAAAACATGAGGCTACCATTGATAATTTCCCAAAAAGAAAGAGTTAATGAAATAATTGAGGACAAATACAAATAAAATACTCTATTATTCGATATTCTACTATTATTATTGTAATATTGGAAAATATAATGGTGGATGAGGTGCAATTGATTAGTTGACTTGAATGTACTACGTCGTATTTCCTTACCCTTTTAAGAACCAGAAGTTCGGTTACTGTTTCAATTCTACAGTGCATTTACGGTTCTGCCCTTGCACACCTTTTTCCCCCTTTTTTTTCTTTCCTTTATTTCCTACGTGGTATTTGTTGTTTGCTTTGTGCTGGATTTGGGAATTGCTGGTTGATGGTTTTCCTTGTTTTACTCTGGGCCCAGTTGGTTGGATTGCAATTTGCTCTGTAATCTATTTTTTGGTTTTGCCTTTTTTTTGGGTCCTTTTTGGAAAACAAACTATCTATGGTTTTTACGAAAAGTGTTGTTAGGAAGGTTTTTCCTCTTTTTTAAAAGTGTTTTTATCCAAGAATATCTTAAGTTAGCTTTTTTGCTTTCTGTTTTCCCTTTTTTCCTGTTATAATTATATGTTTATTAGTTACCTTAGTGATGTTGCCTCTTTTTTGTGTTTTTAAAAAAGGGAAAACAAAAGGATTATTGTGATTGTTAATTAGCTTAGTGCTGTTGTATTAGTGTCTTGTTGATGGGTTTGTTAGAAGAGTGATTACACTAATGTAGTCAATGAGGTCCTTTCAGAAAAGAAAAAAAAAATATGGTCAATGAGGTTGTGTGCTTGTGTGGGTGTGGTCCTCCATATTTTAAGGCTTGTTAGAGTTTTGCCTTTTTTGACTGGCTATAGGTCTTGACTTTGTGTCTCCTTTTGCTTACTAGCAAAGTATTTATTTATTATTACCTTATTAGTGTGTGCTTGTGTTAGATGTGTATATAAAGAACTTACATTCTCTGCAGTCTGTCTGTCGTTTGCATTCTTACATCTAAATTTATTTTTCTTGTTTGTGTTAGAAAGCCTTCGACTGCCTGATAGATTTTGGACAAAAGAAACTCGGGTAACTTGGCTTTCATTAGCTCAACATTGTTGTATAGCTATTTAAAAAATTAATTGCATTGTTTGGTTGATGCAAAAACTGCCAGAAATTGAACGGACCCGGACTGTGATTAGCCATGACAAATGACAATTCCATAGATTACTGGAATGTGACAAGGACAAATCAACAATTTGATTTTAATTTTCGCGTTGGTGCTGGTTCTCCTGTGCCGTGTGTTCTATTTATGGAGTGTGATTTATGTGCTAAATTATGTTGTGCTTTTGAATCAGTAATTTGATTACAGTTTGTAGATTGATTGGTGTTTTTTCTATGTTGTGTGTTCTGTCTATGGAGTGTAATTCATGTGCTGAATTATTCTTTGCTTTTTTCATTTAGTTACAAGCTAGGTATTTTTGGTTTGCTTGATTTTTTCTATGTTGTGTCTTCTGTCTATGGAGTTGTTCAGTGAGTTACAAGTTAAGTGGTTTTTGTTCAAAAAATTACATTGTTATAGCTTGATTACTATTCAGTAAGTTGTTTGTTACATTTAGCTTATAGTTGTCGTGGAATATGGCCGTTGCTTTTGGGTTTTAGAATGCTGCTTTCATGTCATGTATTGTTAGCAGAAGAGTGTATTTTATTAGATTGTGTTTTTTAAAGGGGGGAGGGGAAGGGAGGTTGTTCTGTTTGGATTGCAGGGTAGTGGTGAATTGTTATTTACAGACATTTTAGTCTCTTTTGTGGAGTTTTGGGTGTTGAGTTTTTAAAGTGAGCTGATGAGTGATCTTAGGTAGTCATGGTTTTGTGGAGGAAAAATGATTATGGCTGTTATATTTTTTTTTCCCTTTAGAACCATTGATTTGTTGGAAGAGCATGTGTTCATTTATGTGGTTTCTTAGCTGACTCTGATCATGAAAGGTGTTCCTTGTGTTTGTTTGTTGTTACTATTTTATGATTATTCTTCCCTAGCTGTTTATAAGGACCTACTATGTTGTTGGGGATTTTTTTGATGCTATGGCCTTTTTGGTTCCAGCATGAGGGTTGTAGTGTAGGTCTAGGGTTGCCTGCACCACAGTAGTCTGTAATAAGAATCACAACTTTATCGATGGACTGATTGAATTATAATTGTTTACAGGTCATGGACTTACCACCCACGCAAGTGATAATGCCTTTCCGACCTCTCCTAAAGCAGATTACCAGTTACTTGAGTTTCCCTGATCCAGATTACCAGTTTGTAGATGAACCAGGTAGCATTGCTTGTGTGGTGATAAAGACAGACTGTGGTCCTATCGCTTCTGTTTATATAGGTGGCTATACTGAGAGCGTAGAAGAGTCCTGTGAGGTGGCTGCTAGAAAGGCTGTCTATGATCTAATGAAGAAATATTAAATAGTCGTCGAGGATGTGACCTATTTAAGGAAGCAGATGTATGACCGTTGCGGTCAGTTGTTTTGGTTTAAAAAAGAGGAGCTGGAGCGCATTGAAAGGGAGGAACCTAAGATTTGTATGCATGAGGAAGTTAGTTATGAGCTTGAAAACAACCATAAGAAGATTGTAGTGGACTTTGTTGTTATTTTAAGGGCTATCTTTAGAGCTGTCGTTATAAGATGCACTCCAATTGAGACCATTGAACATTCTCCTGATCAGTTTACTTCATGGTTTACTATCATGCCTCACAAAGAAGGAGTAGGTTTCCGTTGTCTGTTTAGTGATTACTGTCCAACTGCAGCTGCAGCAAAGCAGAGCTTAGCTAGGAAGGCTGTGGACTACCTTTCTGATGTCTTTAACCTTGTAATAGTTGATGCTAATTACAAGGTCACAACAGCTAGATTTGATGCCATTTTATGTACTTTAGTGAGGGAGAGCTATGTTGGTGTTAAGGAACGTGTTTTAGGCATTAAAGACAGCTAGAGCCTTCCACAGTTCTCATTGAGCAGGACTGCCTTACTCCTCTTGGAAAAGAGTTTCAGGTTCCCGTGTCTATTCCACCTCTCTTGCCTCCTAAAAAACGACTGCTGCGACACATCTATGCAAATACAGCTCCTGTTCTTGATTCTGATTGTGAGATGATCTCGATGTTCCCATTACCAGAAGATTTTGATTGTTGTCTTAAGCGTAGAAAGTTTGCTAGAGGTTAGGAACTTTAAGTGTCTGTGTTGGAACCAGCACTTTTGCAGGTGTGTTGCTTGGTTCTTTTTGCTTATTTATTAGGCTGGGTCGTTGGTGTACTATGTTAGGACTATTTCACATGCTTGTGTATGGTGTTAGGGCTAATGGCTATGTTATATACCATTATGTAGAGCTTCTTTTGTTAGGAACTTTGTTGAAGCTACATAGGGTTTCTTTTGTTAAAGGCTTTCCTGAAGCCAGACTTATGTATTATCTTTGCTGGAACAATGAAATGGATTTTCCAGAATCCTTTATTATATCTATATATAAATCCTGTTTTGGTGCATTTTGTACTGTATGAAATACACAGTTCTTCTATATTGCTATTCTTTGATTATTTATTTCTATTCTTTGCTTATTTAATCATTAGACTTTTTATATGATATCAGTTAACTATTTGCTCAGTGCATGTTATATTGTAGAGTCTGGACAGATGTATTGCAGCTAATCAGCTGTTGAAATCACAAGTAAATGCTTGTGCAAACACAGCATTAGCTGTGGCTTGGTGGTTGATACAAAGCTATCCAGATATGAGTATGTTCTGGACCATGTTGTCTATGCTTCATAACTAATTAAAATTGTTAGCCTAATGCTCCCAAGCATTTTTTTTACTGAACATGTTATAGACCGTCTATTACGAGAACCATCATCTTTAAATGTATATCGTAGTAAACGCCTTAACAGTCTAGAATCTGGATATCAAGATGACCTACAGAGGTATGATATAGAAAAGTAATTGTTGATAAAAGCATGTGTACATGGAGATACTTCTTTTAAATTAAATTGCAGAATAGTTAGGATTACTAGCAGTTGCTTTTCATCTTTGTAGGAGAAAATATACCCAGTGATAGAGAAATGTTTATTCCTTTTTCTTTTTTAGGGCACAGGCTGGACCTTCCATAAAACGTGCAAAGATACCAAGGACCTTCCATAAAGCTACAAGTAATTGATTTTATATTTCCCTAGAGCATTTCATTCTGGTTTTACATGTTGATTGCTATATACATACATGAGTGGTTTATGAATCTTTTATTGCGATCAGAGGTCTCTGATGCATCAATTGGTAAGAGGTTACCTATAGAGCCATATCAGCTTCCTTGTCCTACTCAGTGTGCTACCTGTAGGGCGCGCAAATTTGCTTTTGAAACGCCTCATTTCTGCTGTTCTGGTGGTGAGGTTAAGATTGCTGCAAATGATTACCCTGCAGAGCTTGTGAGACTCCTCACTTCTGTGGATGAGGACGCAGAGCATTTTAGACAGTACATACGATTGTATAACAATTTGTTTACATTTACATTGTTAGGTGGAAAATATGATGCTAAGACTAAAAAAGGGATCTATGTTTGTAAGCTGCATGGTCAGATATACCATTACATTCCTTACTTACTTCCAGGAAAGGAATGACCTAAGTATATGCAGCTCTATTTCTATGATGGACAACTTGAGGCTCAGAAACGACTAGGCTGTTTTCCAAAACTAAGGGAAGATGTGTTGGCTATTCTAATGAAAGTTACTGAAGTAAATCCTTATGCTAAGTTCTTTCGTTCACTAAGAGAGATCCAAATTAATGAGTGTACGCAGATTTTGATAAACAAAACAACTGTGCCAGATCAGCGTGTTTACAATGCCCCTTCCACCGATGAAGTTGTTGTCATATGGCCAGAAAATACATCTTCCAGCGAGGCAGAAAGCCCTCATATTTTGGTTACAGCAAGAAGGGATAGATTCCAGGAAAATTCAGCTGGAAATGAATCAGCTCAAGATCATTCATCTCATAGTGAGTCATCTAAAGGTGATTTATCTGAAAAAAAGTCATGTCATAGGATAATGCACTATTATGGTTGTTACGATCCTCTGCAGTATCCGCTTCTTTTTCCATTTGGTGAATGTTGATGGACTCAGGGCTTAAAAAAAATGTCGCATGGTGGGATTCAGCAGCTGCATTCACAACCAGATCTTGTTGCTTCATGCACTGTTCATACAGTAGAAGACTTGCTCGAGGAGGAAGCAAGACGTATGTATATCCTGGTACCTCCATCGTTTAAGCAAGTCAAATGGATTAAAAATCCTTAAGAAAAAGGAAAAAATACCATAGACACAAAGCACTTTTACAAATATGTGTGTAAATCCCGTTGCAGTCATTATTTTCCATTGCAGCTATGCTTTTTAACAGGGAAAAATAAGGTTTCTTTGTAGGTGCAAATGGGGGTTCTTCAAAGACAGACAGAAACATTTCAGCAAGGGAATACTATGCATACAAGCTTCAATGCAGGCCCAATAATCTGCTGCTAAGAGGAGGTAGATGCTTTCAGCAGTATATAGTGGATATGTATGTCAAAGTGGAGAATACAAGGTTGGATTTCTTTCATAAAAATCAGCAAGCTATAAGAGCAGATCTCTATCAAGGAATCCTAGCACTATTGATTGTGGGGAGAAGTGTGCAGCAAATGTTGGTCGTAAAGTGATCTTACCTCCAACATTTATTGGTGGTCCTCGCGATCTTACGAAGAGATACTTAAATGCAATGGCATTGGTTCAGCGGTTTGGTAAGCCGGATCTATTTATTACAATGACTTGTAATGCTAATTGGTCTGAAATTAAAAAGGAGCTTGCTGTTGGGGAAAAGGCACAGGACATATCAGATATAGTTGCAAGGATCTTTAGAGCACAAGTTTTGGCTTTAAAGCATCTTATAAAAAAAAAAGAAGGTGTTTGGGGAGGTTGCAGCAATGATTTATGTGATTGAATTCCAGAAGAGAGGTTTACCTCATGCTCATTTTTTGGTCATTTTAAAGCAAGAGTACAAAATCAAGTGGCCCTTTGATTTTGATAAATTTGTATGTGCTAAGATACCATCTGTTGACAATAGTTATCTTAGAAAAGTGATACTCAAACACATGATGCATGGTCCCTGCGGTCACTTGGATCCAGAGTGTCCTTGTATGAAGCACAGGGAAAGTCCTGGTCGTTGTAAATATGGTTATCCAAAGCAGTTATGTGATGAAACTAAAAATAGCAGTGATGGATATCCATTGTACCGAAGAAGAGGCACAGGAGAAACTGTAACAGTTCGAAGGACAATCATGGATAATAAATGGGTTATCCCATATAATCCATATCTTTCTTCGTACTCTGACTGTCATCTAAATGTCGAAGTTTGCTCTACTATAGAGGCGGTTACGTATTTGTATAAATATGTTTATGAGGGTCATGACAGAGTGTCTTTTAATATTGTTCGGTCTGAAGAAAATGTTCCTGTCCAAAATGAAATACAGCAGTATCAGTCAGATCGATGGGTTTCACCCTGTGAAGCTGCTTGGCGCCTTTTTGGGTTTGATATGTATGAAATGCATCCACCAGTTCTGCCTCTTCCTGTGCATTTTCCTTATTCACAGTTGGTTCAACTTAGACCCAATGAACGACTTAGATCAGTGGTTTCTGATGATAAATGTTCTAGAACTTGTCTGACAGAGTTCTTTCGAATGAATGTCAAGCTGTCTCCTGGAACAAGACTGAAGTACAATGAGTTTTCAAAACACTATCGCTGGGATGCATCTGAAAAGCGTTGGTATAAAAGGCAAAATAAGAAGATAGTCATTGGTAGATTGGATTTTGTTGGACCTTCAGAAGGAGAATGATATTATCTCAGATTATTGCTGCATAATGTTAAAAGTCCTAAGTCATTCGAAGATCTTCGTACAGTTGATGGTCATGTATGTGACACCTTTCAACAGGCTGGACTTAAGCTTAACTTGTTAGAAGAAGACGATTCAGTAGATCTATGTCTCAGAGAAGGTTGTGTTGTTCAGATGCCGCTTGCAATCCGCAAGTTATTTGCTACTGTGCTGATATTTTGTCATCCTAGCAATCCCCTGACTCTCTAGATGAAATATTATAATTCCCTGTATGAGGATTTTAGGCATAGATATGCTTCTGATCCGTATAAAGTGAGGCGTCTTACTGTTAAATAAGTTGAGTGGTTTTTAGAGTCGATGGGTAGTTCTCTTGCTGTTTATGGATTAGACAATTTAGTTGATCCTGAAGATGATGAGATACATGTAACAAAGGATATAGAGGATGCATTGAATGCTCCAATTCCAGAACAGTGTCTGTAGTGCAAGAGTCAGTTAAATCAAGCTCAGCGAGAGGCATTTGATGTTATAATGGATCATGTTGCAAAGAAAATGCCAGGAGCTTTTTTTATTGATGGTCCTGGTGGAACAGGAAAAACCTTTTTTTATAATGCTTTGTATTAAGAGATAAGACTGATGCATAAGATTGTATTGCCAATAGCAACATCTGGTATAGCTGCAGCTAATATTCCCTCTGGATGGACTGCACACTCACGCTTTAAGATTCCACTGGATCCGCTTGAGTCACGTGCCTGTAGTGTGCCCAAACAAGGTAGTTTGGCTGCATTGCTAAGAGAAACGATGCTTATCATTTGGGATGAAGCTTCAATGGCAAAAAAAGAAAACGTTGAATCACTTGATATGTTGCTGAGGGATATATGTGATCCTCAGTTATTGTTTGGAGGCAAAATCATTGTATTTGGAGGAGATTTTAGACAGGTTCTTCCTGTTGTCCCCAAAAGAACACAACGCGAGGCAGTTGCTGCTAGCTTGGTTAGTTCTACTCTATGGCCACTGTAAACTAAATTCAGATTAACAGAAAATATTCGAGCTAGACATGATCCAACATATGCAGCTTTATTGTTGGCACTGGGAAATGGGGAGCTGCAGGATAGTGAAGATGCATTGGTTCAGCTACCTGCAGAAATTATTAAGCCTTATGATGCTGCCACACCTCAGGATATGCACCTGACATCAGTTGCTTTTCCAGAAATGGATATGCCTCCATTTAGTGCAGATATATTTACCACTAGAGCTATACTAACACCTGTCAATGATGATGTTGATGCTATAAATGCCATCTTGATAAATAAGTTTCCAGGTGAAGAAGTAGCCTACAAGAGTTATGATTCGATGATCGACGATAATTTTTCCATCTATCCCACTGAATTCTTGAATAAGCTATCTTCTGGTGGCATGAGCCCTCATGAGCTTATATTAAAAGCCAATAGTCCAGTTATCTTATTACGCAACATCTTGCCATCATCCGGTCTTTGCAATGGAACACGTCTGATATGCAAGAAATTCTTTCCAAACCTCATTGAATGTGTTATTGTTGTTGGTAATCATAAAGGAGAGCATGTACTAATACCAAGAATTAATCTAAGACCATCAGAATCCTCGGCTTACCCTTTTCAGTTTCAGAGAAAACAGTTCCCCTTAAAGCTTAGCTTTGCAATGACCATCAACAAAGCTTAGGGACAAACATTGAACAAAGTTGTTGTTTATTTACCGCGATCATGCTGTTCACATGGACAGCTATATGTGGCTCTTTCTCGAGCTCGACAGGCATCCAATGTTAGTGTTATAACTAATGCTAGCGATGATAAGTCAGCTTTAGGTCATGTGAGGAATGTAGTAGCCTATGATATTCTCCATCTAGCTGGCATCATTTAGCTTCATCAGTGAGTAATACTTTTCCATTTCTTCTCATTAAAATTTATTTTGCATTTTTTTACCATTTTTAAAAATTTCTTACAGGGTATTCTGGCTTATTTGCTTTCAGTTTCTGGCTACAGACTGCACTATGTGTAGCATATGTTCCTTTTGAGGTATCTCATCATTCAACAACCAAATTAATGGCCTTTGAAAGTATGATATGCTTTTTAATGATATCATGTACTTTATGATCTATTGTTCTGATTTGAAACTACATTTTGCAAATTAGCAAGTGCCTGATGTACAAATATTTTTCTGTTAATTCTGCAGTGTTTAGGGGAGATTTTGGTCATCATATGCTTGCAAGAGAACAACTATTCTACTAATTTTCCTAGGCATTTATACATAGTTCAGTGGATAAACCTACATCTTCTAATCAGTTGCTTATTTGTAATTGTAATGATCAAATATTATCTTGTAATGCTACTTACTTAGTTAGGTGCTTTTGTTTGTAATTTACTGCAACCCAGCCTATGTTATTAGTTTTCCTATCTAGCTATAAGCCTAAGGGTAATTTTATGTGTATTGTATCCTCGTAGCCCTACGCACATGAATGGTTAAATATGAGATGCTTGCTCTTTATGTATAAATAATCTCTAACATAATTTGAATTCACAATATCCTTACAGGAGGCATACAGCAAGACATAATTTGAAGAAAAAAAGGCTCAAACATCGGTGCATATCGTAGAACAATTATACAGGAAACATTAGTTTCTTTTCAAGAAATGGATATGCCTCCATTTTACTATAGAACTAAAGTAGAAGAAATTAGTACATGATATCATTAAAAAATGGTAAGGTTCTAGGAACTAAATTAGTACTCAAAAAGAAATTATACAATACCTTTTAAATAAGATGACACAAAACACTATATTAAATGCACGGGTTTATAATTGCCTAGGAAATATTAAGTTCTATAGTATATGTCAAATAGAGGTTTTAGAATTGCAAAGAAAAGTTATAGTCAATAAAAACAAGTACAGTCAAATCCAGAAATAATGCACTTCAACTTTAGATGGTTCAAGTTATATTTTTGGTTTCTTATTAGAGTTAGTTTTACAATATATGACTAAAAAAATTATATATCTATATCATGTAGGTGCTGTAATTTCAAACTAAAGATATTAATATAGATATGGAATTCCATATTTAAATATTAACAAGTACATCCTATATCTATTGAGTATAGAAGGAAGTATTTTAGGTAGTAAACCTTGCTGATTTTATGGGAAAAAATACAGCAGACCACTATTGAAGTGAACAGTGTCTTTGAATTCTTCCCTTTTTTCTAAAATTCTTTTTACTTAAAAAAAAACAAGTTGTACTATAAAAACACTACTACCGTTAGGTCTTCATATGACTCACAACATTAAGTATTCTGTAGTAAACCACAGGAAGGAGACCAGAAAAGAAAATTCCAAGCAGAAGCTACAATCTACACTTTCAGCATTTACACCCCTGCAGCTTGACAGGTATGATCAATCCGTATACTATTTCACTTCATTTATTTAAGAATTCCAGCTAAAAAAATTCGAATTTATTACTAGCTGAATATCCATACATGCAGGGTTTATGTCATACGTTTAGATTCTTCAAAGAATTTTAGTTGTTGAATATGGAAAAGTCATTATTTGTCTATATGCTGTTGTACATTCACCGTTACATCTGTATAGTTCTTTAGTAATGTTTCCTCTTTTTAAGGCCTATTTAGTAGATCACATCATAAATATTTAAAAGGACGGACACTTAATTAACAAATAGTCATATTAATCAGGTTAGATTAGTGTTGGAACTGCTAGATATTTAAAGAGTGCAAAATTAATCAGCAGCTTTAGTTACATATCTAGATTAGTTGACTCATTTTGTAAAATATAGATGTTACATTACGACTCAAATCACTAGAAACGGTTTGATTTTTGTCTTTGAATGGCTATGTATCATTGCTTATCATGTTTGCCCTTGTTATCAGTAAGATACTATAAAAGAGAGCAGTATTTATAGCAGCTGCACTTAGATCTCATGATTAAAATACATGCATAATTACTTAATTGTGTGATTGTTGTTTTAAAAAGAAGATAGAAGCAACTGGTGGCTGATATTTCTGTTTATATGTAAATTTATCCATTAGTTATTTAGAGAAAATAACCGTCATACATGTATGTATACAACCAAGACTCATTTAGCTTTCTTATTATATTGTATGTAGAATCTTGTAATGGCACCTCAGAGAAAGTTTCTTGATGAGCTCAATACATCAAGTAAGTCATACAAGGTCAAAGTTAACATTGCAGAAAAGGGTCGCAAGCAGGAATCTGAGAAAAAAATAATGTACCAGTACATTATTTTACAAGATGATAAGGTATAGTTCATGCATACATTTACAAACATCCATTAATTCTAAAACACAACGCGGTACATAATTATGTTATAACATATGTTTTTTCTCCCTTTTCCAGAAAAATAGGATGAAAATGACACTGTTTGGTGATCAGATTGATGCATATAAGGATGTCATCTTATTCAGAGGCAACTATGATATTGCTAATGCCTTGATAAGACTATTAGATCTCCAGTATAGAGCTAAGGAAACAGATCTTCCATTTAAGATGACAATAGGCAGCAGGACTCTCATCAAATCTTTGGATCCTGAAGGACAGCAAGTATTTCCTAGATATCAGTCTCTTGCTTCTATTCCAAGAATTTCCCTTAATGACACTCGACATGGTAACAAAATAGATCATCTTCATATTTGAAGCTTGTGATTATATATTACTACCTCATCCCATTAAATAGCTTAACACCAATATCTTTTCCATTTTAGATGTTCTTGTCATTGTGTTATATGTTGCAAAAGAACCAAGGAAAATCGTGACAACTCTGAACAAAGAATCTTTTGTGCGCGACCTGATAGTGATAGACCATAGGTGACTTTACTTCTGCTATCAGCTTAGATTTTATCATAACAAGACAATACTTGTGATAATTTTACTCTAACATTTATGCTTTTGCTATACTTTCAGCACTGATCAATCTATAAAGGTATGCACATGGAATGATCTGTCAAGAAGCCACTGTGAAACTCTTGTTTCTGACAGTGACAACTTCAAGGTCATTGGTATTACAGCTCTGCAGCTAATAAGATACCCTAGTCAATATATGCCTAATTTGATTTGTCTTGATGTCTATCAATCAACTAATAAACATCTCCTAATATCTTTAACATACAGGTTTCCAACTTGAATCAACCATGTCTACTGTGATAATCGAAGACCCTGAAGGTGAAAAAGCAGATGCATTAGCTGAATGGTATGCCATTTATCATTTATCTTTAAAGAATTCCACACTATACATATTTTATTTGCTTTTGAACTGATACACACTACAATTCTTGTTTACAGGGCAAGAAAACATCGACCTGTTCTAATTGATCATCAGAATAGAGTTGAGGTTGCTTGGAATCCACCTGCAGAAATTTTTTTAACTACAATAGGTCGCATCAAGGCAAAAAAGGTAGATTCCTATGCTATTGCATTATTACCTCATTACTCGCTATCAATGGTAATGTACTAACTCTTACATGACTTTATACCTTCAATGTAGGCAACAAAAACACTTCCACAAGAACTATATTGGTTGCGAGTTGTTGCATCTGATATGCATTATGATAGGCTCAGAACATATATAGGATGCTCTTACTGCAGAAAGCGAACACAGCTTCCTCTCAGAACCATCTATAATTGTGCAGCCTGTAATAGAGATGAAATAATTGCAACTCACCGGTAAATACCACAGCTTTTTCACATTAGTTGATAGAAATAACGCGGTATAGTAATCATTATAAAAGAAAACACTAATCCTTAGAGTTATGCAGAGCAACTATTACAATGACTTTCTCTGATGGAATTGGAGCACTTCAGCTCATTGCATTCACTGAAAACTGCCTCCCACTTTTTAAGCTATCAGCTGAAGAAATCTATCACATGAAGGCTACGGTAAATGATTAAGTGCAATGCATGTCATATGTTGACAGTTCTTAGTACTCCTTAATTGTGTATTTTCTTTTATATTAACTCACCATCTATCTTATTTCAGAATGATACCACAAAATTCCGTAGGATTGCTTATAGGCTATCAACTACATACTTCTTGATAAAGGTTGGTCCTACGACTTCCTTAGAACAGAATCAAGTTCTCCAGTGGGGTTTAAAGGGTGTGGAGATGGAAGATACAGCCACACCTAATGTTGTGGGAAGCAGCTCCACAACTGTTATTGCAGAATCTGTAACTAAGGATGCAGAACCAATAGCTGATGCTGAAAATGCTGCTTCTGACCAACACAATGAGCATGCACTTCAAAACAAAGATCCCCTCAGCAAGACCATCAAGAAGGAAACAGTTGCTGCATATGATCTATCAATCTTCAGCCAAGAAGAGGAAGATGCTTGCTTAGCAGCAGAAGCAATGCTGCAGCAGAAAAAGCAGCACAGTCTGATGCAGAGGATGCAGGACAAAAAAAAAAGGGTTGATGCTGATAGTCAGCCTGATGCTACCACACCAGCAAAAGATGCTATTGACCATGAAACAGCTTCAGCTATTAGGAATCCACATCTCATCAAGGAAAAGGAGAAGGATAACGCTATACAAGCAACACCGAAAAGAAAGGGAATAGACTATGACACGCCAATTGCTTCTGCGGAAATAGGCAGGAATGTTAAGCAAGAAAAAGACAGCAAGCGTCGAGCCCTTGTATTTCATGATGATGACTCAGATGACTCTTAGATGCAGAACCAGAAGTAAGACTTGTGACAGATCAGTTGGGTAACATCTTCACTACTAAATCTTTTGCCATGTATATATTATGCTATTAGAAATGTGGCTTTTAAAAGGAACAAGTACTCTTAGATTACATGTTCCTAAATAAAGCCATATAGACTGGATAAAAAATCGGTTATGGTTAAGACTTTTAAGAACTATGGGCTTGCAAAGAAACTGGTTTCACAAAGATACTTGTTTCTAGACAATGCCAATTGTTAGACTACCTATCTTTTGCTGCTTCATTGCTTCTATGTGGTTATAGGAGACAATCAAGCATTATGGTTTTATGCAGGAACAAGTATTTCATAAGTGCTTGTTCCTGTGTAACACTACTTTGAAATGTGTCTATCTTGACACAAGCTGAGATTAGTCCATCTAGCTTTTGTTGTCTGGTTGCTTAGTCATGCTTTGTAACACAATCAGACATTAGTCATCTAGAGTTTAGAGAAGATGTAGCAATGTTGCCAATGTAGCTATCAATCATGTACCTATTATAGAACTCTTATATGATATATATATATCTATATTATTATTATTATGGCTTAGTACTTTAAATTTTGCTTTTTACATTTGCTCACCAAACATTTCTCAGGAAAATTCCTTTGTTCTATATTGACAAAGAAATTTTAAACTCAAACAGTCTCTGCATTGTCATTATATTATTCCATTAGTTTGTACATGTGAACTTATTAACATTGGATTTATATAGAGCATGGCTAATAACATAACATTTTGGACATCATTTTTCTTAATCAGTATCAATATTTTTTTTCAATTTGAGGACGACCTCTACATTTTAGGGCCATGTGCTATGGGTCTCTTTTCAAAGGCCCATAGCCGGATCTTCTAGCTTCAATGGTACAACTATTACACATAAAACTACAAAACATCATCCTTGCAAGATGCAGTCGGGTTAAAAAATCAAGTGTTTGCCTTCGGACATGTTAGGGAGATACCCTATGTTATCATTGTTTTCTTTACATCCCATATATTTTTTATGTTGAAAAATGGACAGAAGAACATTAAACACACAGATGTTGGTTGTTAATAATAACACAAGCTCAAAAGGACTTGAATAGTCCTTAATTAGGCAACAGGGGTAGGAACAACAGACGACCTAGTAGGCTTAACAACACACTTAGAGTCACTTTGAAAAGTGACTCGATACCCTTAACTGTGGGTACCTTTGGCCTCTTGTGGGTACGATCAAAAACCTTAACTGTGGGTACTTTTGGCCTCTGTGGGTACCCCCTAGATTCTTGAGGTTTTTTAAGGTTCGATTTTAAAATTCGTGTTTTGGGTTTTATGGGTTCAAGTTTTGGGTGGGTTGTGGGTTTTGGGATTATGGGTTCGAGTTCAAGTTTTTGGGTTGTGGGTTTTGGGGTCGTCAATTCGTAGGTTGTGAGTTTTGAGGTTCGTCTGTTCGTGGGTTGTGGATTTTGGGTTTTCAGGTGGTGGTGTTGTTTCGTAGTTTGTGCTAGGTGGTTTTATGGTGGTGGTGCTGGTTCGTGGTTTCATGGTGGTGGTGGTGAGTTGTTAAGTTAATTTTGGGTTTTTTTTTGTTAGATTAATACACTTAAGTACAATGCCCTTATTTTTCTTGAGATGTTTTGCTTAGGATTCCGCGCATAGGCCATTTGTTGTAGTGGGTAACGGAGGGAGTTTATTATTAATTAATTTATTGTAAATAAATTGCAAATTTCCTCTTATTTGTTATATATTAAGATAAAAAATTTAATGGTAAAAGATAATATTTTATATTTAATTAATTAAACTCTAAATTTCCATTCGCCAATTTTGCTTATGTGCCACTTGAATTATTTAATTCTGTAAAAAAAAATCAAAAATCGTTAATTAAATTAGCTATAACTAGAATTTATAATCTTACATGACGCATTAACAAATTAGAATCTTACGTGACGCTCTAAAAACTCGGGGAAAAAAAAACTCCCTTTATATATATTAGTTTTTGTTGGGTTTGGTGAGTCCAACTCACTGTAGAAATAAACCCAAAACCAAGACTGCACTCGCAATAAATAAAACCATAAACATAAATAAATTAATCAAAATATTAAGACAAGATAATTACCTTTGGAGCGTGCTTCGCCCAAACGGAACGGGCTCTTACTTCGAAAGCAAGCCTCGAAAATACGACGGCGTCCAACGATAGTCCACCCACAACCCGACCACCGAAAATGGTCCAATGCCTTGGAGTTAGCAAGGCCCGACCAAAAACCCGAGTGATTAATAAGTTCAAAGGTTTTCACAGTGGTGATGCCTTTTTCAACTCTCACTTAAGTGATTTTCCCAATACCCCAACTTGGGTATTTATAGGGAAAATAAGAGAGTGAAAAGCTCTCCCATCAATGTGGGAGAGTTTGATTTTTCCATTTTATTTTAAAGCTAAAATAAAATTAATAATCAAACTAGTAATAAATCACCAAGTGGCAAGCTCATGTGAGAGGTTAGGTGAGGACCATTTGGAGGAGGGGGGACCAAACTTGCTCCCCACTCCCTCTCCAAAAACCGGCCAACACACCCTTTCAACCTCCTCTAAAATCGCGCAACATGGCACCCACACTTGGGCACCAAGGCAACCAAGGTGGGATGCCTAGGCGCGGCTACCCAGTAGGCCCAGCAGCGCTAGCATGCGCGCAATGGCCTAGCCATGCTATTGCTAGTTGTTGTGGCTGGCGCGCATTGCGTGCTAGCTGCTGCGGCTTATTGCGGCATGGCTGCTAGCCAATGCGCGCACAAGGCAGCCACATAGCAGCGCTAGCACGCACTAGGCTATGCCTAGTATTGCGATGCTAGCCACCATGCCCCTAGCACTCGGTTTGCTCGGGGCATTCCGATGCTATGGGTATTTTGGTCTTTGTTGATTTATTATTTTCATGTCTCGTCTTTTATTTTTTTCCGACTCGACTTTCGATGTTCGGTTTCAACGCTATAAGCTCGAATTCCCGACGTCTAAATATTTATTACTCGGTTGACTTATTAATTAATTCATAACTAATTAGTCGCTTCGGTTCGTTAGTTGTTTGGGTGTGACCCGAATGGTTCAGTCAAGATTAAGCTGTAATATTAATTATGCATTAATATTACTGATCGGAAGCGGCCTCCACCCAGGAATTCCGATCACTTGACCTTACTGAATATATTAGCTTTCTAATAATTCTGAACCCACTAACGGAATAGTACACTTGTTCGAAGGACACCATTCCTTTCAGTTTTTTGCCCATGCGATGCCTAGATGGTTGGTAAAATTTTAGTATAAACTTTTGGTTATGATGTTAAATATGATCATATAATACTTTATTATTATGTAAGAAATTTAAACATATGATGCCATATCGTTTATTTATAAAATAGAGTACTTTTGATTAAAAAGTATATTTAGTTTATAAAATATAGATTATTCAAATAGTATAAAATAAAAGCAAGTCCCAGTTTATAACCTAGATAAACAATAAATATTTATCAAATATCATTTTAGTAAATAAGTTGCATTGAAATTTGTATTTTTTAATTAAAAAATATATTTTTACTGTTTGTGGGCCATTGTGACAAATTCGAAAAAACTTTTAGAGTTAACACTGTTAACTCACCATTAACTTCAATTCACCTTCTTTTTCCTCCCACATTCTTTCTCTATTCATGTTTTTTTCTATAATGGGTCATCGTGTTTTTAACAAAAATCAAACCATAAATCATACTAAGTTTCTTCCCTCCCACCTTATTGTGTTGTTAGCAAGTGGTTGTGTATGAAGTGGTCAAGTGGAGCCATTACTTACTATGGGTAACCGTACTTTTACTTCAAAAATCATACCATAAATTACACTATTTTTTCTTCAATTCCCACCCACCTCCAATCTTCTTCCTCCAATCACTACTCCACTAGAACCACCATTTTCGTCGGCTTCGCTGGCAAAATTAAACGAAAATCCTAATAAAAAAAAAGAGAAATTAATGGTATGATTAGCCCAAATGGGTAGCTGAGTTTTCTTTCATCCATTAAATTTGACTTAACAACACCATTAGGAGCGGCTTCGCTGCCGAAATTAAAAGAAAACCCGAAAAACAAAGTGAAAATAAAGTGCATGGTTAACCTTGAAGGGTAAGTGCTTTTCTACCTCCATTGATTTTGATTTGTTAAATGTTGTAGTGAAAAGGTGCACTTTCCACCATTGAAATTGAAGATTGAAGGAGGAGAGAGAAAACAACAAAAGATTGAAGGAGGAAAAAGAAAATAAAAAAAATAGCAAAAGGATAAATGAGGAAAGAGAAAACAGCAGTTAACTAAAGTTATACTCCCTTCGTGTTTTTTTAAGTATTACAGTTTTACCGCCACATAGTTTTAGGCAATTCAATTGACTTAAATAAAATACGAGGTAAGTGGGGTTGTTGGAGTATTAAAAATTGTAAAAGAAAAATAGTGGGGTTGATAGTTTATTGAAAGTAATGAATGTGAGAGGAAATATATAATAAAAAAGTAGTAGTGGGTTTAGGTGGGGACCATGAGAGGAGAGAGATATAATACTTTAATGTAGCTTTTTGCCAAAAAAGGAAGTGTAACACTTAAAAAAACACGAAGGGAGTAGGTAATTTATATATACACCTCTTGATAAACATTTCAAGGTTATAAACTTGTATTTTCTCAAAAAATAAGATATCTATATTATTATTGACTTGATATAATTTTTATTAAACTTAAAATATTTTACCGAAATGAAAGTATTTTACAAATTAAAATTATATTTATAAATTAAAACTTATTTTTACTAATTCTCTAATACTATTTTTTAAATAAATTAAATATATTATAAATGGATCTTATTTCATAGAATTTTTTAAAATCATTTTTATGGTAAAAAAAAAATTGATTTAATTAATGATATTTATTTGAGTAATGATTAATTTTGTATATATGAAATATTAGAAGTATATCAATAATAAACTCTATACAACAATTGTTTGGGTGTTTTCTAGTCCCTCAGGAAAGTTACATCACCAAGAAAAATTGATTTAATTAATGATATTTATTTGAGTAATGATTAATTTTGTATATATGAAATATTAGAAGTATATCAATAATAAACTCTATACAACAATTGTTTGGGTGTTTTCTAGTCCCTCAGGAAAGTTACATCACCAAGACTCCCGCGCGGTCTGTACCTGCAAAACACGAAGACTCCAATTGGTAGGAGCTCCGCCTCCGACGATCAAGTTAATATTCGTCGAAGAAGATGAAAGGTGAAGAAAAGGTAAATGTGAGATTTCCTTGAATTCCGAGATCAGGTGTTTTCTCTGATGTGAGAAATTGTAGGTATTTTGTAATAAATGAACCTATCCCAAAAATGGGGAAAATCTCCCTATTTCTAGGCTTGTTGGAAAAAGTATCCTTTCTTAAGTCATTCTGACCTAAGTTTGGTGGGTTGTTCCATATTACGGCTTTCTTGGTATTTGGGCCTTGAAGGCAGCCTTTTCTCCCAATTGTATGGAGGGACACGTGTCATAAGGTGATTAATCCATTTGAACCTTTCATGGGTTAACATGTGTCACTTTTTGATAACGCCCCATGGCTTGGGTAATTTTACCCAAAACATTTCCCCTCACAGATGTGACGTGGCGTGCCACAGGGCATCCGTGACATTTATCACTCATGCATTGGGGTATTAGTTTTACTATTCACCCATCTGGGAAAATTACGAGATCGCCCCGGATTTTACCCTCTATAAATATATCTTTGCCCTACATTTTTTGCATATTCACGAAAAAGTTTGAGAGAATCTAAGAGGATCTTTGACTTTTCTAAGAGAACTTGTCATCTGTCATTTGCTTGCAGTCTGCCAGCTACAACCAATCTCATGTAGTCTTCAACATTACCTTAATACAAGGCAACCGTCTGCTTTTTCTCTCTTTTAATTTTTGCTTTCTGCCTGTGTTTGCTTTCCCTTTTTATAAATGGTTTCATAAACACACACCACATAACCTAGGATAGATGAAGTCGGTCACCTGGGATGGCTGGATCTAAAACTAGGGGTGCCGCCTGCCCTATCCTACACTCTTCCCAAAATTCAGCCGTCTCTATGTCTATGCAGGACACTATGGCCAAAACTAAGAGGACAGCTCTAGCGTCCAGCAATGAGGAGGACGAGGGTCCTATTAGGGTGCCTAGGAACAAAATCTCATATTATCCGCCTAGCACCCCCAAGCACGCCGAATGACTCTATTTTAGACGAGTCAGATAACGATTCCAATGATGGGTTACCTAGCTCTGAGCAAGGGTCATCCCAGACGAATGCCCTTACAGGTGGCTCTAAGGACGAAGAAAGGTCGTCTAAGGTAAACGAGGAAGAGTCTGAGGGAGAGGTCGCCTCTACTGAGAGAGGTCAAGAAGAGACTTCTTCCTCCCTTCAAGAGCAATGTACCCCTTACTCTACCCATATTTTTGCTACAACCCAAAGACTCATGCGGAAGAACTTAGAGGACATCCAGGACACCTATTTAATGGGTGCTGATTATCAAATTAACATCCATACTCTTGAGGAAACAGTCGTCTGGCCGCTTAAATAGAGCTATGAAGATTCTAGCTTAGGGTGCTATACGACCGCAATACAGGCGAGCCTCAAGTTTCCCTTGGATCCAACTGTTGAAAGAGTCCTAGATGGTTACCGTTTGGGGATATGGAAATATCCCCCAATTCTTGGGTTAACATATTAGGTTATGTGGCTGAATGCAGGTTGCATGGGGTAGAACAAAGTTTTGAGGCGTTTGCCTCTATGCATTATCTGAGCAAGGCTACAAAGTTAGCCGGACCCAACTAGTATACCTTAACTTATAACAAAGGTTACATTATGACTCTTGGAAAAGATTCTAAGTGAAAGACTAGAGGAACAAGTTCTACATAATTTCCATCCCAAACACCACCCGAAACAAAAAATTCAATTCCTGGAAAAATTCTCCTGCCTGTACCTGAAGAAGGTTGGGATCATATTTTTTTAACACTTGGGTTGTTTAAGGTTGATTCAAAATAGTAAAGGGAGGAACTGAGAGGGATATTGTCCGGAATAGTTATATCCCTAGGTTTGAATGGCTTAGGGATCCTGTTTATCTAGCCTTTTGTGGCCTTAGTTTAGAAAAAGGAAAAGGTGGGTGGCCGGATGAGTGTTTTGTAGCGCATTTTTCATTTTGTTTGTTTATTTTGATAACCATACATTCAGTCTCTTTGCAGAGAAAGCTATGTCTCAGCTAACTCCAAGCAAAAAAACCCAGCAACTCAGCATGCGCCTACCGCCAGATGATCCGGCAAAAGAATCAGATCTTCAAGAAGGACCAACTTGAGCACGTAAGCTCCCTAACATCCATTAATTTGACTCTAATCAATTGCCTAGTTTTTGCTAAGTGTTGTGATTTTACATGAGGGATCTGTCAAGCCTCCAGTGCTTTTAGATTAAAACGAGAGCCCCCCCCCCCCCCAAATGACCTTCTACTGGGGAGGGGCAGACACCCAAGAAGTAGAGGAAGCCGATTGCTCACAAGCCGTCTGGGAACAAGTCCAATTCTGACCCTTAACTGGCGGAAAGTCGACAGCTACTATGGCTATCTTAATGTAGGCGCAGGAATCTTAGTCCTCCAAGCATAGGCCTTCTATTAGCGCTGTTGAGTCTCCAAGTGGTCTTTCTATAAAGCGGAAGGACAAGTGTGTCCAAGACTTGGTTGTGATCCCAGGTACCAATGCCTTTAACCCTTTTCCTTACCCTTATAGGGTTAAGACTTATAACCAGCTGTCTAACAATTCTGAAGCCAGCCTGTCTATTGGCCAGATCTATGCTAACCTCTCACCAAATAATGCATGTGCATATGCCCTTTAAACGCTGAATGCATAGCAACTGGCCAAGAATATGCTTAGGGTCGTCTCTACTGAGCAGCGAGAATCCGTTAAGGGAGTCGGAACCCTAAACTTCGACGCCATACTGCTACTCCTGGCTGAGTTAACCTTCTTTAAAGTTAGAATATTTTATCAAGTCTTTGCTTAACCGACTGCATATTAAAAGTCTTATATTTTGGCCGAATGTAGGCCATGCTGAGAATGAATGGGCTTGAAAAGCCATTCAACGATAAATAGAAAGAGGTAAGGGATACCAACCAAAGGGTTGCTTCCAATCTTAACCAGGCGATGTTTGATGTAAATAAAACTGAGGCACAAACTCAAGATATCCAGTACTCGCATGCGACTGCAAATTTGCAAGTAAAAAATGATTTGGAGGTGGCCTAGAAGAGGGTAACTAAGATCAAGGAGCAGCTGAAGATGGCCAAGATTGAGCTTAAGGAGGAGCTGAAGACAGCCAGGATTGATCTTGGCAAGCTGCAAGACGTTAGCAAGGACACAATCAGTCTCCGCCGCTAGAACGAGAATTTTAAAAAATGGCTTGTCAACAAGGAGGAGCAGCTCAGGTCCAAGTTTGCTGCCCGTGCTGAAGAATAGAAGCGGCTACTCATCGAAGAGAATGAAACCGACTGCATGCATCACCCGAATGAAGATGGCGTGGAAGGCTCTATTTCCCAAGGACGATTACTTCATCTGGGAGTATCACTTTGAGGAAGCCACTGATTCCCTGGATGAGGAGCGGCAGTAGGCGGAGCAAGAGGCTGAGGGCGAAAGAATGGAGGTCTTGGATGACGATGAAGGGAATAAGGACAACTAGCTCAACGAGAATCATCCAGCCAATGAAGGAGAAATGGCGGAGAATGAAGTGGAGTCCTCCCCCAAAGCTGATTAGTTTAAGTTTCTACGGCCAAATGGCCTTTCAAATACATTTTTGGCCTGCGTGCCGAGTATCATTGTTCTTTCACTTGTAGAAAATAACAAATTAGCACCGAGTAATGCCCACCGGTTTTTGAAAAAAAAATGGGCGGGACTTAGTTTAATAGAAAGGCCACCGGTTCAAACCCAACCGGTGGCATTAAAAAACCGGCCTTTTATTTCCCTATGCGGCTTTTCACCTTATTCATTCTCTTTCCCTTTCTTTTTTCATTTTCTTTCTCTCTCCTCATACGTCTCCCTGTCTCCTCAACCAAACCCTAAGGCTCTTTCTTCTCCTCGCCATTCCCTTCTTCTCCCTCGAACTCCCTTCTCTCTCCATTGAAGCCTAGATCCGTTCTCTCTCAATTATTCATGTTAAATTGCCTTTGTTCGTCAATAATCGGAAATCTGAGGTTAGTGTTTCTGGGTTCTTTAGATTTGCGTTTTGGTTCAATTATTCATGTTAAATTGCCTTTGTTTGGTTGATAATTATAAATTCAGATCTCAAATTTTTTTGGGGGTTTTTTTTATAGCATTTTTCTCGGGGTTTTTGGGGGTAATTTTAGCTAATAAATTGATTTTTTTCTGGGTATTTTTGGGTTTATTTTACTTCTCGAGTCCTCTGCTTCAGATCTTGATTATTGGTATGTATGTACTTTCCTTTTTTTTTTATTTTAAATTTGATTTATTTTTTAATTGTTAGGTTTTTTGTTGTCTGCAAATGCTTGTTTAATTTGCTTGATGGAAATTTGGTTGCATGAAAGTAAGGATCTGCGTGATTTTATTGTGTAAATGTTGGAGGTGATTACTGCGCAAAATTTGGCTGCCCAGATTGATGTTAGTTTGATGGCTACTGTTTATAATAAGAACAATATTAATCAATGCAAAATTAAGGTATTGTTTGATTGTGGTTGTTTTGGTTGTAATAATGATGATGATTTTGCTACTTGATTGTCACTTAGAAGTTAGAACACATTTTGTCCTGTAAATTTCGAAATAGTAGTATAAATTAAATATTTATAAGGGTAATTTTGAATACCCATCAGTTTCTCAGGTCATGTATGTGCTTCAATCGGTAGAACTGTTCTAATTCCTTCCTTGTACTACTTTTAATGCTGAAACCTTTATATAATTAGTTCTTTTTTTTTTGTTTTTGGTGTTTTATGCAAGCATGACACAACTGATTGCAATAAACTCATAGTTTTCTCAATGTTTTTCTTAAGTATTCTTGGGATCAGGCTCTCTAATCTCAATACAGAAATCAGTGTTTCTTATGCTTGCTCCTTGTTTATCTCAGTGCGGACAATGATGGAACTTATGGTGATTCAGATGCCCCCAAGGAGAACAACTCGAAAAAGAGGTATGTTTTATCTTCTTTCTATTTATTTTGGTAATCTTATTCTTGGACCTTTATTATTTAATTAAGCTCTACTGATTTTTGCCAAAAAAAAGTTCACTAGAGTTATGTGACATTAATATTAGAAGATATATCTCAAATGTGCTAAGTTGGAGAGATTAACAATGAATCAGACTAGCTGAACCTTTGTTCTTGGATTGTGAGCGTGTGAGAGATTGTGGCCTTGTTAATTTTTGGTCCTGCTTTCAGTTTACTACCATCTTGTTTATTGATTAAACATGAAAAGTGGCTTTTATTTTGATTAATAAATAATAATCGAGTATCAACTTACATAATGTGGTAGGGCTTAAATGATATTTAATCATACTACAATACTACATCACTTTTCCATCATATTCAATTTATATTTCTAAAAACTCACTTCATTTGTGCATTGGACGCCTTATGTGAGGCACTAAGGGAATGTTGTTGTGGTGAGGTATGTTTTTATTGGTAATGTTAGTAAATCATATCATGTTCTCTATTACAGGAGAAGATCTGAATCATGTGCACCATCTAGCTCCAAAGCTTGCTGATAGAAGGCACGTAGAGACTGACTTAATGACAAGTTAGTTTTCCTTCCTTCTATTTATGTTTGTCAGATTAATAGGTTTGTTCTGGTTATAGATACGGCTATCTGGTAGAATTGCTTGTAGCAGGATACACAATAGGTACTTGTTGCTTTGCATTTGTTAGTGAAATAACGTTTTACATCTTTGTGTAGGTTTATGGAATTAGGTGCAATTTTGGAACCTGATAGAACTCCCAAGATTGACAAGGTTAACCGGTGGCAATACTAGTTTTTGCCACCGGTTTTGAACCGGTGGCTTTGTATCAAACTATTGCCACCCCCCAAATGACCACCGGTTCAGAACCGGTGGCATAGGGGGGTTTTGAACCGGTGGCCAAATGCTTTTTTCTACTAGTGTTTTAACGACTATGGGGTTGGGTTTATATAACTTGTCACTGGTTAACCGATTAACAATTTTTATGTTGGTTGACCAAGGGGTTAGCTTTTTAATGATGAATCATCCGGTCATTAGGTCGGTTTTTAACAATTGTGTTTTTTTTCTTTTTTTGAATGTTTGCATCTATATGATACAGGAGGTTTATCAGGTGTTTTTGCCCTTGGCCGGATGTATGCTTGGGTTTAAGAGTAGGTAAATTGAATTGGAAATTTTTGATACTTAAAAGAGTATGACTAACTTCTAAGTCAATCAATCACTACGGTGATTTCCCCAAACCAAGCCTGCCTCCGGCCACTGAGCTGCCGATGATGGAAACAGGCGGTCATTGACCTCTTCTAGGTAGCCGGATGGCTATTAAATTTTTAATTCGAGCCTTTGCCCCTTCATTCTGGCCATTTTCCCCACAAGGAGCAGGCGGACCAGAACATTCAATCTGCTTTCGCATGCCTGCTTTGCTTTGTCTCATAAACAGGCGGCCTTATAGCGTTGATCTATCCAGAAGGTCTTATTGATGCCGCTTGCCCGGTTTCAAACGGGTTGTTTAGGGCATACTTATTCCACGTAGATTTTTCAATCCAACGGGTTGGTCGTCTATGTATATTAGAAGCAATGAGTCATCTTAACTGAGATGAAACTCTATGCGACGAAGCCACCTCTATTGGGGTTAGGTAAGTCCAACTTACCATACCCCGACCCAAAGAACCACTCGCAATTAATAAAACCATAAAGCATAACAAATAAAAATAAAAGAATAAAATCAAAATTTACCTTTGACGCGTGCTTCGCCTGACCTAATGGGCTCTTACTTAGAAAGCTTTAGCTCCAAAAATACCGAGCCTCCAACGGTATCCACCCACAAAGGACGAACACCGACTTTTTAGGTCTGCTACATTGGAGTTAGCAAGGTCCGACCAAAACCCAAGTGTTAATGGAGTTTAAGAGTTTTTGCCAAAATTCAATGCTCTGTCTAACTCCCACTCAAGCAAAGAATTCTCAAGCCATGCTTTGGCTATTTATAAGGAAGGATAGCTTGTGAATTCCACTCATTTAAACAATTAGTTAAATAAACCAAGGAACAAGTAACAAGTGTCACATGGTTAGGTGAGGACCACTTTCCCACTTGGTCCCCAAGGCATTTCACATGCAATGTGAACTAACCATGTGTCACCCAACCTTGAGCCCCAAGTTGGGTTCGGTTGGGCCATTTTAATTTGGCCCATGTCCATGACCCTTCACCCGGGTCCAGGGCCTCTTGCAACACGTGTCGCCACCATCGCGTTGCCACGTGGCACGCTGCCAACGTGGCGACTGCCACTAAGTGGCTGCCACTTGACGGTTGCCAACGTGGCTGACACGTGTGCTGCCACATGGCATTTTTCCATGTATACTGCCACGTGGCACGCACCTAATAGGCGCGCTTTCCTAGCCTTTTGCGTGGCTAGGATTTTACTTATTACTTGAGTCAAATCTTAAGAACTTTATAGGAAAGGATGTGATCCATCATTGTTCGAGTCATTTTTAAATGGCATCGTGGTCTCCGTGAAGACACACTGTTCTTTGTGGAGTTATTTATGAAAAAATTCAATTTTATAACTTTGTGATGGTCACGCTTGGCTCAAGCCAACATCGCTCGATCTAATCTAGACGTTTTGATATTTTGCCAAGTCGATTTCGTACTTCACTGAACTCTTGAACTATTCAAGGTCAAGTTTGTTCACATTTGATGAATATACTCATATTCTTTCAAATTCTTTGTGAGACGTTGAAGTAAATGAATCCTCTTTAGCTTTCGGAGTCAATTGTCTATACCAAGAACAATAGCTCTTTACTTTGTCGGTTTCAACAAGTAAGACTTGCTTGTCATAGAACGATTCCAAAGAGCCTATCTAATAGAGCCTTGAGTATGTTCTTGTCGATATGACATTGCTAAAGATGTTTGGAACGCAAATCAAGCCCATGACTTGACTTTAATGAGTTTATCATGTAGGGAAAATTTTTGTTTATAATCAAGCATTCTTGACTCAACACTTGGATAACCATGCCATTCAAATAAATTTGCAACTATTGCTCATTGCTTTGAATGTGAGTCTTTCGTATGTAAGCGGATCAATTGCTGATTATGGAACACAATAACCATTTATTTTTTCCAGCCTTAGCTTAAAGGTCTTTAAACAAAGCATACGACCTTACAACTGATGTAGCACCACTTGCTTCATTCTAAGCTTGCAAGTCGATAACTTAGCTTATCTTCAATAGTTTGAGGTTTCTTTCAAAGTGGAACACTCAAGTAGTATCCGATACATGTAAAGATAACGAATTGCTAAGTTAACTTCAATAACATGGATTCTCATTCCTTTTCTTTGTTCCTTATTTCCTATATTTCTTATCATACTTTATCTCATAATCTTTTAAGAACCATTTCTTTAAGAGTCTTTAAATTTTATACTTTGTCAGGCATAATTAAGCATCTAATGCGCCGTAAAATAAAGTTCCGTTTTTTCCTTCAATTAACGCTTGAATTAATACATCAATGAGTCCTAATCATCTATATATTAAGCGAAAAGGTATGTTGGTTGTCAATACTGACAATTTGAGTTTGCAACTCAATACTTCATGTTTTATCAAAACTACCTAGTATTTTGAATACATGTTGTCCAACCGTCCTTTCGGACTTTATAAAAGGCATTTATGAGAATTGTATTTTAGAAATGCTTTACTTTTCTTTGAGAACCATTCTCAAAGATTTCCTTTACCAATCATGGAAAGCAATACAGTTTGATTTGGAATTCTACAAATATAAGAGCAAAGTATAACCATTTATCAAGTAAATAACATAATAAGTTTGAAAATTAAAAGGTATTCATGTAAATCTTCAATCTTATTAAACGTCTTATGCACGCATTAAAATTGTCCCCATTTGGCGAGAATAAGTCGATTCCAAGATCCGAAGAAACAAAGAGTGATTAAGCATGCTTTGGCTTGTCTTAACACTCAATCTCCTAAGGTAAGTGTTGGGGTTTGGTGAGTCTGACTCACCGTGGAAACAAACCTCAACCCAAGGAACCACTCGCAATAATTAAAATCATAAAGCATAAATAAATAATCACTAAGAAAAGATAACGAATCTTACCCTCGAAGCGAGCTTCGCCCAAAAACCGGGGATCTTACTCGAAAGCTACGAGCACGTCAAGCGCCGCACCTCCAACGGTATCCACCCACAAAAAAGCGAACACAACTTTAAGGTCTACTACCTGGGGGTTAGTGAGGTCCGACCAAAACCCGAGTGTTATATGAGTTTAAGAGTTTTTCCAATATTATGGAATGCTCTTTTTAACTCCCACTCAAGCATCATTTCCAATGCCCAAAGTTGGGTATTTATAAGGAATGATGGAGTATGAAAATCTCTCCCATCAATGTGGGACAATGAGATTTTCTCATTTTATTTTAAAGCTAAAATAAAATTATTAAGCAAACTATTAATAAATCAACAAGTGTCAAGCATACATGAGAGAGTAGGTGAGGACCACTTGGAGATGGGGACCAAACTTGCTCCCTATCTCTCCCTCACCATGTGCCACATGGCAATCCCACTTACTCCCATATTCCAACCTTCCCCCTTATTCACGACCCTATGGCCCGAGCCAAGCCACGAGCCAAGCCCGAGCCCGGCCCGAGCCCAGCCCGCACCTGGCCTGCACCCAGCCCGCACCTGGCCTGCACCCAGCCCGCACCTGGCCCGAGCCCAGCTCGCACCTGCTGCTGCTACTGTGGCGTGGTGCGACTGCTGCCGTGGCGCGGCGCGGCTGCTGCTGTGCCTAGCCGCGGCTGGCCGTGGCTGCCAGCACGGTGCGCCGGCTCGTCTTGCCCCTAGCATTCGGATGCTCGGGGCACTCCGATGCTAGGGGTATGTTCGGGAATATTGTTGATTTATTATTATTTTGCGCGTCTCGTCTTTTATTATTTAGACTCGACTTTCGACGATCGGTTTCGACGCTCTAAGCTCGAATTACCGACGTCTAATTATTTAACACTCGGGCGACGAATTAATTTCTTTCGAATTAATTCGTCGAGTTGGTTCGCATATATTTGCTTAGGTGTGACCCGAAGGGTTTAGTCAAGATTAAGCTGTAATATTAATTATATTAATATTACTGATCGGAAGCGGCCTCCACCCAGGCATTCCGATCACTTGACCTTATTGAATATATTAGCTTTCTAATAATTCTGAACCCGCTATCAGAATAATACACTTGTTCGAAGGGCACTATTCCTTTCAGTAAGCAACGCTTTGCTAATGGCTCCAAGCCACTCTTGGTTGAATAAATTGTCGCATCTAATGCTCTCTCAACAATTTATTCACTTTGCCACGACATGATAGGACTTCATCACTCATATCGTTGAGTACAACCAAAACCAACTTGCATACCCGGTATGCCTTACGCTCCTAGGAGAGGTAGTGATGCCTCGCTTTGGCTTAGCCCGCCACTACCCTCGTTCGGCTGGTAAGTGTTGTTTTGGAATGACAAGTTTTTACTAAAAATTTAGGGACCTAGGGTTTCTATGTTGATTGATTTAAGTGAACTTAATTAATCATCACAACATTCGAAATCCTAAACAAGCATCTAACATATAATTTGTATATATATATCGAAATACATAAATATAGATGCATTTGGCAACTGGCATGACCCCTTGAGATCTTCAAATTTTCAAAAGGTCTTCATTGCAACTTTCATGGCTACATACGTCTTCCAAGAACCTCCATCTTCAAGACTTGACCATAATTAAATGCAACTACTAGTATCTATGATTAGGACTAATCTAAAAATTAAGGTACAAAAATATTCAACGGTACGCATACCGTATTTAGATATACAAAAATACATCACGGATCGCAGTCCGTATATTCTATCCTAATCGGGCCCCACTAGTTGCCATTTCATAAAACCTGTGAGAGAATATACATTCCATTCATCCATTCACTATTTGTGAAAGGCCCATGCATTTTTACAACGATAAACAAGTAACAATGCATAAACACACGTGAACTAGTAACTAACCTAGGTGGATAATCCAATTAACACGCCTAATTAAAACTAGTCAGAGTTGTTTTAACCAATTATGTAAATAAGCGCAATTCACATTTGAAGCTCCCACTAAATTCCGCATCCAACTTAATTAATCCAATTAATTAAGCCGGTAATTCCCAAAATTTGTCAAAATAAATTTTGCCAATGCCGCTACCAAAAAACCCGAGGCCTAGCCTCCAAAAATTTAATTAAAATAATAAAATAAACAAAATTTCCAAAAAGCAAAATTAAAACCGAGAGAAAAGTGCATCGACTACCCAAGGCTAGCACCCTTGAGCACTCACACGCACGCAAGTGATGAGCGCTTGCCTAGCAGCCTCGGCCTTACGTGCTGTGATGTTGTTGGGCGGCCTTACGTGCTGTGATGCTGTTGGGCGGTGCTTGGCAGCGCGCACTCGATGCGTGTCTAGCTGCAGCTGCCTAACACTACTACTACGCCTAGCATCATCTCGCATGCCCCTTATGCACCAAGTCAGCACACAACTCTTCGCACACACCTAGCACCACACGCACCAAGCGCAGCAGCCTCGTCCCTCGACAGCCATATGCGGGCCGTGCGAGCAGCTCAGCTGGCCGATGGATGCACATGGCTATTGTGCCTTGGTTTGCGTGCTTGTGCCTCGGGATTAATTACCGATTTTGTTAATTATAGAATTAATTCATTTAGCAAAAATGAAAATTAATTCATTTAGCAAAAATGAAAATTAATTCATTTAGCAAAAATGAAAATTTAAACAAGTCTTACTTAAAATAAAATTTTCAAAGTGCATCTAACCAAAATAATTCCCAAGAACCATTCTTTAATTAAATTGGTTTAACTTGGTGCAACAAAAATAATAAGAGGGCAATTACTCACTATTAATTTAATTAGTTTAAATTAATCTTGTGTTTTTGACAAAATAAGAGGGAGTTGGAAAAATGAATATAAGTTCAATAAAGATTCCAACTTTAATACTTATGAATCCTTGAAAAATTATATCTTCCAATATGAAGATAAACAATTAATCTATCACAAAGTTTCAAACTTTATGATTCCAATCAACTAAAAATTAATTAAACAACAAAGTTTAAAAATAATTCATGGAATTTAGTAATACAAAGTTTCAATCACTTAACATAATTAAAGATTGAATCTTTAATACTTGGAAGCCTCAAAGAACAACAATTTCACACTTAATGCAATTAGTTTGCAATTATGTGAAAGAATAAAACCAAGCATTCAAGCACAAATTACTACCAAGTAATCATGCCTAAAGAGGTTTAAAATTGCATATAAAATATGTATTGAACCAATTACATAGCCACCATAAATATGCAATTAATTTTCAAGGTTAGAAAGACTTAAAAAAATTTCGTAAAAACAAAAAACCCTCGAAAATAGAATTTCTGGTCGTTTTTGGGACCCCGACCCAAAGAAACACTAGCAATTAATAAAACCATAAAGCATAACAAATAAACATAAAAGGATAAAATCGGAATTTACCTTTGACGCGTGCTTCGCCCGACCTATTGGGCTCTTACTTGAAAGCTTTAGCTCCGAAAATACCGAGCCACCAACGGTATCCACCCACAAAGGACGAACACCGACTTTTTACGTCCGCTACATTGGAGTTAGCAAGATTAGACCAAAACCCAAGTGTTAATGTAGTTTAAGAGTTTTTGCCAAAATGCAATGCTCTTTCTAACTCCCACTCAAGGAAAGAATTCTCAAGCCATGCTTTGGCTATTTTTAAGGAAGGATAGCTTGTGAATTCCACTCATATTTCAATGTGGGACTTTTTCACAAAAAGATCCCACATGGAAAGATTGATGAATTCAACCCTTAGTTAAATAAACCAAGGAACAAGTAACTAGTGTCACATGGTTAGGTGAGGACCACTTTCCCACTAGGTCCCCAAGGCATTTCACATGCAATGTGAACTAACCATGTGTCACCCAACCTTGAGCCCCAAGTTGGGTTCGGTTGGTTCATTTTAATTTGGCCCGTGTCCATGACCCGTTACCCGGGTCCACAGCCTCTGGCCACACGTGCCGCCAATATGGCGCGTTGCCACGTGGCACGCTGCCACTTGGCGGCTGCCATGTGTGCTGCCACATGGCGTTTTGCCATGTGTGCTTCCACGTGGCACGCACCTATTGGGCGCGCTTTCATAACCTTTCGCGTGGCTAGGATTTTACTTGTTACTTGAAGCATTTTTCCTGTCTCGCCAAATCTTAAATTTTAGCTCGACATTTGAGATTCTAGACGCTCGGTTTCGACGCTCCAAGCTCGAATTTCCAACGTCTAAATATTTAACACTCGGGCGACGAATTAATTTCTTCCGAATTAATTCGTCGAGTCGGTTCGTATATTTGCTAGGGTGTGACCCGAAGGGTTCAGTCAAGATTAAGCTTTAATATTAATTATACATTAATATTATTGATCGGAAGCGGCCTCCACCCAGGCATTCTGATCACTTGACCTTACTGAAAATATCAGCCTTCTAATAATTTTGAACCCGCTATCAGAATAATACACTTGTTCGAAGCACACCATTGACAGGGTAAAGTCGTATCCCCAAATCAAAAGTAATTACCTAAGTCCTCTAACTAAAGTAGATAGGGAAGTAGGGTCGAACTCCACAGGGAAACAAGTCTTTCTACTCTTAATTAACTATTATAATCTAGATTATGAGGTAACCAATATTTATATATGAATAATAAACTAAACTATGAAGATCAAGAATAAGGAGAAAATAATATAAAAAAGAATCTAGGGCATAGGTTCACCAATAAGTAATATTCCAGGGTAGAATATAATAATCATTCATCAATGCATATATTAATCAGATTATAAAGGGCTTTCGCTACGTATTATAATCACACAATTAATTTACCGGTATTAAATCTCATCTTTCGAATCTCGACCTAACCATTTATAAATTAACCTGCCTATTGAAACTAGACCTAAACATCAATTCTCATCCGTCGAATCTCGAATCAATATTGTTAAACTCATGCATAAAAGATCAGGCCTAATCTAGTCACAAAGCATTAAATCAATTAATAGGAAATTAATCTAGCATTGATAATTAACAACGATAAATTACCCCTTCATATTATTTATGGATCCCCATAAACCAGAATGAAAACTACTCACACATAATAGAAGTAAAACTAATCAAAGCAATAAAACAAATCATGATAGAAGGAGTAAAATAAACAACTAAGATTAGGAGAAGAGAAATAGTTACCAAACTAATCTGTATTAATGGAAATTAATTAGGAAAAAGAGTTGAGAGAAAAGTTAAGAGAGAAAAATCCTAAGTAGAGAGAGAAAGTTTAAGAAAGAAGATCCTCAAAATTCCGTACAAAAATCCTACTTAAACGTTTTCTAAAACAAAAATTAAACTAAACTAATCAGGCTCCATAAAAACACGCGCCCGATCGGGCGAAGGGCCGCCCGATTGGGCCCGCCTTTTTCATCGCGTTCCTTCTCCGCAGCATTGCCCGATCGTGCTACACGATCGGGCGTGCTATAAGCACGCACAACACCAACGCTGCGCCACGCCCGATCGGGCGACCTCTTGCCCGATCGGGCCCTTGCTTCACTTCAAATAGCCTCGGTGTCTCATACCGAGCCCTTAATCATCGGCTCTCACCAATCCTGGGCTTCAAAAGTGGTCTTGTCCTTCTAGCTTTCGTAGTTGATCCATAAGGCCCGGGAAAATGCCCCAAGAGTGCAATTTCCTGTAAAATACAACTAAAACTACGAAAACACTAGAAAACACAAATTAGTAATAAAAGTGGCTCGAAAGAGCCAAAAACACTACTTATAATGACAAAGGGACGGGGGTAAAACACTATATAAAATGGACATATCAACCATTCCTTTCAATCTCCCACTTGTTTTTCCGGACAAGTGAGCATTTAGTGTATAGCCCCTTTCCTATGTCTCTTCATGAACTATAAGGTAAGATTATTTCGTCATCCTTATTACGTCCAGAAGTGTTTCTCGATTTCGAGTCCGACTGTCAAAAAACAGATGATTTCTAAAATCCATCCGAACACGGCCATGCATTTTTACAGTCTCGCTCTATGAGAGGCCTTGTATACAACAAAGACATCTTCTCTATTTTAGTAGGGGGACATTCCCAGTCTTGTAATGTAGCTCCTCTTACTGAGAGGACCTAGCCGCCCGAGTGTTGCCGTTATAATCTCCTATTACAGCAGACGTTTGACAACATCAAAGCGGACTAGTACTCAAACAAGAGAACTCACAATACTCATGGTCAAGGAAATAGGTTTCGATAGCCATAATGAGAAGTATACTTATGATTATTTTTAATCTCTTAAAGTATTCTCATAGGTCGATCCAGTATGGTTCTAAACCTATACTTGTGGAAATGATTTTATGACAATCATTTCCTCGTAGCACAAGAAACAGTGCTATAAATCAGAGTACACACTAATCTCAATTGGTCACTAATTGTCCATCGTTTAAATGACCTCGATTAGGGACACTTTTAGATTATAATATTCAACGTTCACTTAATAGGTGTTTCCTTACAAAGACTGGTCTTGATACCGTATTTTGAATATTCAAAGAATCGAATGGACTCATTATTCATCAGAATTTTACTTTTGCTCTTATTAACTTTATGAGAAAACACGTTCCAATTCCTATATGCAATGCTTCCTTAAATCCTATAACGGATTCCTTGAGCTTGCTTTCAAATCTAGCATTAAATAGATTTTCAAAACCCTCAGACTATTTTCATAGTCACTTCCAAAATCCTATTTTAGGAAGCCGAATTTGGTATATTTTGCCATATTTCATATGAGCAATTTTTCTAAAACAATCAGGAAAAAGACTTTAGCATTCCGATTGGTGAATAGGTTTTTTTTAAAATCAACTCCGTGAATTTAATTATATCCTTTTCATCCAATCTATCTATGTATGCATATACATTTCCACATTTGTTAGTTTTCTCCTTGAAAACTTATTTGCAATCGATGGGTCTTTCACCCTTTATGCAAATTAATCAAGTTTCAAACATGATTATCAAACATGAAGTCTATCTCGGATTTTTATGGCTTCTAACCATTATTCGGAATTTGGATTTGTCGTATCTATCTTACAAGACATTATTCCTTTACTATCTAATAGTAAATAGTATGCTTGTAAGTCTTAGGTTTATTTCTAACTTAATAGAAATTTATAGGATTCAATCCAAGCCTTTGGTGAATTCTATACCTACACGGGGCAATTGCATCAACCACTGAGTTTCAAGGCGCTTCCAAAGCCCTGTTATTATGTTGATCTTACTCCAACATTTCTGATGTTTTGTGAGTAATGAATTCTCTTTTAAGGCACTTGTAATGTCCTTTTGAGTATTCTTGATCATGCATTCTCATGAAGTCCTTTTAAGGTCTTCTGACATTCTCAGTTCTAGTTTGTTGCTAAGCTCAATGGTCATCGAGTTCATTTTCCTCCAACTTGTCGTTTTGAAAACGTGTTACTTTCAAGAAAGACACCACTTAGAGCAACAAACACTATGTTCTCAATTAGGTTGTGGAGGTAATGCCCATGGTCTCATTTGAATGCTTACAAAGAGACATGTATATTATCTTTGGGTAAAAGTTCGTTGTGATGAAACAAACAGTTAGCTCCCACTTGAGCTATCTTAGCCTTTAATGAGCCATTAAGCTCCCACTTAACCATCTAGCTCTTGCTAAGCTGGTGAGCTCCAACTGAGTCACTTAGCTCCCACTGAGTCACTTAGCTCCCACTGAGCCAATGAACTCCCACTGTGGCTAAGAGTTTTAGACATATACTTGAAAAGACATTTAGAAGTTAATTCTATCCATAACTGAATATGATGTCCTTTATTAAATTCGAAATTTTGTTTAGTGTAACATTAGTCCTTCGTGAAAATCTTAAGAACTTTATAGGAAAGGATGTGATCCATCATTGTTCGAGTCATTTTTAAATGGCATCAAGGTCTCCGTGAAGACACACTATGTTCTTTAAGGAGTTATTTATGAAAATTTCAATTTCATAACTTTGTGATGGTCACGCTTGGCTCAAGCAAACATCGCTCGATCTAATCTAGACGTTTTGATATCTTGCCAAGTCGATTCCATACTTCACTGCACTCTTGAACTATTCAAGGTCAAGTTTGTTCACATTTGATGAATATAGCCATATTCTTTCAAATTCTTTGTGAGACGTTGAAGTAAATGAATCCTCTTAAGCTTTCGGAGTCAATTGTCTATACCAAGAACAATAGCTCTTTACTTTGTCGGTTTTAACAAGTAAGACTTGCTTGTCTTAGAACGATTCCAAAGAACCTATCTAATAGAGCCTTGAGTATCTTCTTATCGATATGACATTGCTAAAGATGTTTGGAATGCAAATCAAGCCCATGACTTGAACTTAATGAGTTTATCATGTTGGGAAAATGTTGGTTTATAATCAAGCATTCTTGACTCAACACTTGGATAACCATGCCATTCAAATACTATTGCTCATTGCTTTGAATGTGAGTCTTTCGTGTGTAAGCGGATCAATTGCTGATTATGGAACACAATAACCATTTATTTGTTCCAGCCTTAGCTTAAAGGTTTTAAACAAAGCATACGACCTTACATGTGATGTAGCACCACTTGCTTCATTCTAAGCTTGTAAGTCGATAACTTAGCTTATCTTCAATATTTTGAGGTCTCTTTCAAAGTGGAACACTCAAGCAGTATCCGATACATGTGAAGATAACGAATTGCTAATTTAACTTCAATAACATGGATTCTCATTCCTTTTCTTTGTTCCTTATTTCCTATATTTCTTATCATACTTTATCTCATAATATTTTAAGAACCATTTCTTTAAGAGTCTATGACTTTTATACTTTGTTAGGCATAATTAAGCATCTAATGCGCCGTAAAATAAAGTTCCGTTTTTCCATCAATTAACGCTTGAATTAATACATCAATGAGTCCTAATCATCTATGTATTAAGCGAAAAGGTATGTTGGTTGTCAATATTGAAAATTTGAGTTTGCAACTCAATACTTCATGTTTTATCAAAACTACCTAGTATTTTGAATACATGATATCCAACCGTCCTTTTGGACTTTATATAAGATTTATAAAAATTGTATTTTAGAAATGCTTTACTTTTCTTTGAGAACCATTCTCAAAGATTTCCTTTACCAATCATGGAAAGCAATACAGTGTGATTTGGAATTCTACAAATATAAGTGCAAAGTACAACCATTTATCAAGTAAATAACATAATAAGTTTGAAAATTAAAAGGTATTCATGTAAATCTTCAATCTTATTAAACGTCTTATCCACGCATTAAAATTGTCCCCATTTGGCGAGAATAAGTCGATTCCAAGATCCGAAGAAACAAAGAGTGATTAAGCATGCTTTGGCTTGTCTTAACACTCAATCTCCTAAGGTAAGCAACGCTTTGCTAATGGCTCCAAGCCACTCTTGGTTGAATAAATCGTCGCATCTAATGCTCTCTCAACAATTTATTCACTTTGCCACGACATGATAGGACTTCATCACTTATATCGTTGAGTACAACCAAAACCAACTTGCATACCCGGTATGCCATACGCTCCTAAGAGAGGTAGTGATGCCTCGCTTTGGCTTAGCCCACCACTACCCTCGTTTGGCTGGTAAGTGTTGTTTTGGAATGGCAAGTTTTTACTCAATATTCAGGGACCTAGGGTATCTATGTTGGTTGATTTAAGTGAACTTAATTAATCATCACAACATTCGAAATCCTAAACATGCATCTAACATATAATTTGTATATATATATCGAAAAACATAAATATAGATGCATTTGGCAACTGGCATGACCCCTTGAGATCTTCAAATTTTCAAAAGGTCTTCATTGAAACTTTCATGGCTACATACGTCTTCCAAGAACCTCCATCTTCAAGACTTGACCATAATTAAATGCAACTACTAGTATCTACGATTAGGACTAATCTAAAAATTAAGGTACAAAAATACTCAACGGTACGCAGACCGTATTTAGATATACAAAAATACATCACGGATCGCAGTCCGTATATTCTATCCTAATCGGGCCCCACTAGTTGCCATTTCATAAAACTTGTGAGAGAATATACATTCCATTCATCCATTCACTATTTGTGAAAGGCCCATGCATTTTTACAACGATAAACAAGTAACAATGCATAAACACACGTGAACTAGTAACTAACCTAGGTGGTTAATCCAATTAACACGCCTAATTAAAACTAGTCAGAGTTGTTTTAACCAATTATGTAAATAAGCGCAATTAACATTTGAAGCTCCCACTAAATTTCGCATCTAACTTAATTAATCCAATTAATTAATCCGGTTATTCCCAAAATTTGTCAAAATAAATTTTGCCAATGCCGCTACCAAATAACCCGAGGCCTAGCCTCCAAAAATTTAATTAAAATAATAAAATATTTAAAATAAATTAAAATAAACAAAACGGCCAAAAAGCAAAATTAAAACCGAGAGAAAAGTGCATAGACTACCTAAGGCTAGCACCCTTGAGCACTCACACGCACGCAAGTGCTGAGCGCTTGCCTAGCAACCTCGGCCTTGTGTGATGTGATGTTGTTGTGCGGTGCTTGGCAGCGCGCACTCGATGCGTGTCTAGCTGCAGTTGCCTAGCACTACTGCTACGCCTAGCATCATCTCGCATGCCCCTTATGCACCAAGTCAGCACAAAGCTCTTCGCACACACCTAGCACCACACGCACCAAGCGTAGCAGCCTCGTCCCTCGACAGCCATATGCGGGCTGTGCGAGCAGCTCAGCTGGCCGAGAGATGCATACGGCTATTGTGCCTTGGTTTGCGTGCTTGTGCCTCGGGATTAATTCCCGATTTTGTGTGACATCTCTAATCAATTCTAAATTAATTTTTGAATTAATTCATTTAGCAAAAAATGAAAATTTAAACAAGTCTTACTTAAAATAAAATTTTCAAAGTCCATCTAACCAAAATAATTCCCAAGAACCATTCTTTAATTAAATTGGTTTAACTTGGTGCAACAAAAATAATAAGAGGGCAATTACTCACTATTAATTTAATTAGTTTAAATTAATCTTGAGTTTTTGACAAAATAAGAGGGAGTTGGAAAAATGAATATAAGTTCAATAAAGATTCCAACTTTAATACTTGTGAATCCTTGAAAAATTATATCTTCCAATATGAAGATAAACAATTTTTCTATCACAAAGTTTCAAACTTTATGATTCCAATCAACTAAAAAATAATTAAAACAACAAAGTTTAAAAATAATTCATGGAATTTAGTAATATAAAGTTTCAATCACTTAACATAATTAAAGATTGAATCTTTAATACTTGGAAGCCTCAAAGAACAACAATTTCACACTTAATGCAATTAGTTTGCAAATATGTGAAAGAATAAAACCAAGCATTCAAGCACAAATTACTACCAAGTAATCATGCCTAAAGAGGTTTAAAATTGCATATAAAATATGTATTGAACCAATTACATAGCCACCATAAATATGCAATTAATTTTCAAGGTTAGAAAGACTTAAAATTTTTCGTAAAAACAAAAAACCCTCGAAAATAGAAAATCTGGTCGTTTTTTGGCTAAAAACCGAATTCTAAAAGGGAAAAAACCATTTCCAAAACTCGTTTTCTACCAAAAATTCACTATTTTTGGGTCGAAATCTGGATTCGGGGCTGAAGGTAGCTTAAATACGAGGTTAAAAAAGATAAAATACGAGCTACTAATCTAATTAGCATTTTAAACCAGAAAAATTAAGCCATAAAAATCACCTTGAAAAATATTATGATTTTAAAAATAAACGAGCGTGGCTCTGATACCGCTGTTGGGGTTTGGTAAGTCCAACTTACTGCGGAAACGACCCTGACCCAAAGAAGCACTCGCAATTAATAAAACCATAAAGCATAACAAATAAACATAAAAGGATAAAATCGGAATTTACCTTTGACGCGTGCTTCGCTTGACCTAATGGGCTCTTACTTGAAAGCTTTAGCTCCGAAAATACCGAGCCTCCAACGGTATCCACTCACAAAGGACGAACACCGAATTTTTAGGTCTGTTACCTTGGAGTTAGCAAGGTCCGACCAAAACCCAAGTGTTAATGGAGTCTAAGACTTTTTGCCAATATGCAATGCTCTTTATAACTCCCACTCAAGCAAAGAATTCTCAAGCCATGCTTTGGCTATTTATAAGGAATGATAGCTTATGAATTCCACTCATCTTTCAATGTGGGACTTTTTCACAAAAAGATCACACATGGAAAGATTGATGAATTCAACCCTTAGTTAAATAAACCAAGGAACAAGTAACAAGTGTCACATGGTTAGGTGAGGACCACTTTCCCACTTGGTCCCCAAGCAATTTCACATGCAATGTGAACTAACCATGTGTCACCCAACCTTGAGTCCCAAGTTGGGTTCGGTTGGGCCATTTTATTTTGGCCTGTGTCCATGACCCGTCACCCAGGTCCACGGCCTCTTGCCACATGTGCCGCCACCATGGCGCGCTGCCACGTGGCACACTGCCAACGTGTCGCGCTGCCACGTCGCACACTGCCACTTGGCGGCTGGCACTAGGTGGTTGCCAATGTGGCTTCCACGTGTGTTGCCACATGGCGTTTTTCCATGTGTGCTGCCACGTGGCACGCACTTATTGGGCGCGCTTTCCTAGCCTTTTGCGTGGCTAGGATTTTACTTGTTACTTGAAGCATTTTTGCGTCTCGCCAAATCCTAAATTTTGGCTCGACATTTGAGATTCTCCGACGCTCGATTTCGACGCTTCAAGCTCGAATTTTCGACGTCTAAATATTTAACACTCGGGCGACGAATTAATTTCTTCCGAATTAATTCGTCGAGTCGGTTCGTATATTGAAGGGTTCAGTAAAGATTAAGCTGTAATATTAATTATACATTAATATTGTTGATCGGAAGTGGTTTCCACCCAAGCATTCCGATTACTTGACCTTACTGAATATATTAGCTTTCTATTAATTCTGAACCCGCTATCAAAATAATACACTTGTTCGAAGGACACCATTTTTTTCAACCTCAATGTAATACAAGCGGGTGAACTGCTTATCCCTAGGCGAGGTATTTGCAATCCAATTATATATACATCCGTCTATCCCAATGGGAAGACTCTATACATGTTAATAATTTCAAGCCATAATCTAAGTAAGAGCTTTATGTGGATTCCGGATGTGTTCCTAGACACAGCCTCATTCCAAGTCCAACTGTGTTCTCTTTAGATTACTTACGTTAAATAGCTATGAGTTGAAAAATTATGTCGTTCAATATTTTTCATCTGTATATGTTTATAGAGCAATGTGACACCCAAATGGGATATGCTCTTTGCGACGAATTCGCCTATATGTGCGTCGCCAGATGCCATACTCATATGGGAGCAGACAAATTTATAAATATAAATGTCATCTAGCCATTAGCCTCTTTATTGTTTAGCTGCAAATATTCTTAACTTAGTTTCATTTTTAAAGTTGGACACATGCAATATGCACAGGCAGTATCCTCATTAAGGGTCGTTTGTGTCTACAGCAAATAAACACACTTTGAAGATAAAAAGTAAATTTCTCATTGATAGCTTAATATTTACAAAAAATTTACAAGTCTTAGAAGTAGTAATTTTTAAGGTTGTCTACATTCCAAGTTCTAGGCTGCCGCCTACCGTCTAGAGTTTCTAGGTGGTGGATTCCGCCTTTTACTTCCTCAAATCCGGTAGGGACCTTCCCAATTCGGCGTTAGTTTGCCTTGCTCATTGGCCCTACCGCTTCCCTCCATTTTCCATGACACAAAGTCCCCCTCTTTCAAAGGCCATTTGTGTACTCTTTTGTTGTAGGCACGGGTCATTCTCAGGCGGTAAATCTCATGATGCAAGGAAACATTGCCCCTGTGCTTTGGGAGTGAGTCCAAAGGTAGGCGCATGGGTTTTCAGTTTGCCTCTCCATCGTATAGCATGACTCGTAGGGTTGGCTCATAATGCTCGATGACCAAGACGACCTAAGTATACCATGAGAAATGGGGTTTCACTAGTTGCCCCTTTTTAAGTTATCCGGATGGCCCATAGGACATGAATTAATTCTTCTACCCATAAGCCACCAGCCCTTTCAATTTTCTTTTTGATGCTCTCTGAGACAAAGTTTGTTGAAGGCTTCAACTTGGCCATTTGTTTGGGGTCGGCACACTAATGCAAAAAAAAGGTGAGATCTCCTGATCTCCCTACCAATTTTTGAGCAGAGGCGTCTTAAACTGAGGGACATTGTTAAAAACAATTAGACATAGGAACCTCAAACCGGGTGATTATGTTTCTCCAAATGAAAGAGATGACATCCTTTGTTTTTATATTTTTAACCGCCTCTTCCTCCAACCACTTGGTGAAATAATCCACAACCACCAGAATGCCCATGTCCAATTTAGCAAACGAGACTAAGCTATGGATTGCCGTCAGGTCAATGGTCGGACGATGGATTAGCTTGCCAAAATTTTGGCACTTGTCGCATTTTTTTACCATCTCCATGGCGTCTGACTAAAGAGTGGGCCAAAAATAACCCTGCCACTAGGCCAGGGATCTGTCGCCTATGTGAGAGGCTCAGTATCCCGCATGCAATTCTTCGAGAACATCCTGCCCCCTTTTTGGGGTAACACACTTCAGTAGAGGCTTTAAAAAACCTGCTTTGAAAAGGACTTTGTTTCTCATCTCAAAGTTTACAACACGCTTTTTCATGATAGCCGCCACCTGTAGTGAATCACGTAGCGTGTCGTCTTGCAAGAATGCCCGGACGCCATCCATCCAAGTAGAGCTTCAGTCAAGTACTCTAATAAAGTCTTCTTCAACAATAATTTGTTTTTCCATAACTTCCCAAAATATTGACCGAGGCGTATCACAAGAGGCGGAGGATGCTAGCTTTGACAGCGCATTTGCCAGATTATTTTCAGACCTAGGCACTTGACTCAAATGGAATTCTTTAAGTGTCCCATCTTCAGTTTTGACCACTTAAAGGTCTTTGATCATAGCCGGATGGGTGGCCTCGTAGTCACCATGGTATTGGCTAACGATCAATTGTGAATCAGAGCAGACGTCAATTTTGGTTGCCCCTGCCTCCTTACATGCACATACGAATGTCAGCTAGCTGAGCTTCGTACTTTGCCTCATTGTTTAAGGACTAAAAGTTGAACCGTAGTTTTAGGCGTCGTTCGAAGTGCGCCTACGTTAAACATGTGTGAATATGCTTTGCACTCTTAGGAATTGGGAATTGACATATATGGTTAGGGACAACAATTAAGGACAACGATTAGGGACAAGGAAAGTAGGGAGTCGCCAACAAGTTTTTAAGGAACTTGTAAGCCGTTCACGGATCATTTAAGGCAACCACGAATAAAGGGACAACGAAAGGCAACAACAATTGACCCGTGAAGGTTACACCCCATCCATAATCCATGAGATTACTAGATCCATATGGTTTGGAACCACGAAAGGAGGATCGGGGATGATGGTAAGAAGTGAGTCATGGAGTCAAATTCGCACGTATTGGCCTCAACTTGATTCTTATAGTGAAATGTGATTCTTGCAATCTCAAAGGCATACAAACAAAATATCAATTTGCTCCAAACTATTATTTTGCTAAATTAGTTTAATATTAGTGCAACACATAATTCGAAAATATTAAGATTGATGAGTGACATTTATGTCACTCTTAGGGAGTAGTTTTAGAGTTATTTCCATGTTTATTTTCCCTTATTTTCCCTTTTATTATCTTGTTTTCTTTTTAATAAAGTTTCTAGTTTATTTCTTAGTTTTAGTATGTTTTAATTTATTTCTTTATTTAATTGGTTTCTAGTTTATTTTCGTATTTTATTTGCTTTCGATTTATTTTATTTCGTTCTTTCTATGTGTTACTTTCATAGTTTTAATAACCTTTATGTTTATTTTGTTATTTTATTTTACTTTATTTGCTTGTATAGTTGTATTTAATTTTGTTAGTTTTAGTTTATTTTCGTATTTATTTATTTTTGGTTTGTGTTTTGTTTCTCTTTATTTTCATTTTATTTTATTTTATATTTTTCCCGATTCTCACTTGCGTATATTTGGTTTTGTAGGATCGTGTACGAAGGTCCGAGGTTCGAGTCAAATGTGCAATGCCCCTCGCTCCACATAATTGCTACTCATCTTGCTGCACCTTGCCCTTCCTATCCTCCACCCCACCATATCCTATCCTACACCACACTTCTCCCCAGCTCCTGCAACCTGCAACATCCAACAGCCCCTGCTTCGCCATTCACTAATTAACCATTGCTGCTCCCTCTCCTTCACTCATGCATCAACCAACACCAACACCACCAATCAGAATTCAAAACTCCCCTGCTCCCTCGACCTTTCACACATGCCTTCACCAACAACAGTAACTCAATCTTCAGCTACCTAAACCAGCCCACATCAATCTCTGTCGTAAGCCAAACAACAGGAGCATCCCCTACTGCCCTTAATCATCTCTCACATCACCTTACCTCCTTCCACCACAATCAGCCACAAACACACATCACCACCGGCACCCACAAACCACAAACCAGCAGCAGCGCCACCTACAACCAATTCATAAACCACCAAAACTCACACCAATTAACCTCCTCCGTCCACCCTTCGCGCACAGCAACACCAGCCACAAAACCAGAGCAGCCCGCGCCAGCTCACCTTCTCACCCTCAATATCCAGCCACCGCGCAACCCACAACAACAACCCCTGCACCACCGTCCACCAGAACCCACATCAATCAACCAATTCCCCTGTTCCAATTCGAACAGTAGCACCTAGCAGCCGCACCACCATTCCCAATCACAAGCACCCAACATCAATTACAGCAGCAACAATTACGCCACAACAAATCACCAATTTGCACAAGCAACGGCCATAATTAGAGCAATCGCAAATTAATCAAGTTCGAACAAACCGTTGAGGGTTCGGTCGAAATGAAAAAAAAGTACCAAAATAGTCGGGAACTTTTGAGGTTTTGTAATTTGAACAGGTGTGGTCGAACTCACCCATGGTTCGACCGAACCAACCCCGTAGTTCGGCCACACCAACCCAAGGTTCGACCGAACCAATTCACGAGCTTCGCGCATGGTTTTTAATAAAGATCGAATGGCCTTGATTTGATGATCGATTATAGCCGTTGAGGATGAACGGTGGTGATTCTTTGATGAAGCTTGATGATGGATTTTGATGGGTGTGAAGTAGGGGATTATTCCACCATTTTTTAGCAGCCATCTTCGAATTAGAAGAGGAAAAGAGGGTCTGGTTGTTTGGTGGGATGGGTGGGTTTTTGTTATTTTCTTTTCCTTTTATTTTTAATTACTTTTTTTCCCTTTTTCTTTTACACTAGTAGAAAAATGCTTATTTGCGTCGCCTTATTTGCGTCACTCATATAAACAAACGACGCAAATGAGATATTTTGACTTCATTATAACTAATTTGCGTCAGACATTTGTTATAAAGCGAAGCAAAAGTCAGATATATTTCAACTTACTTGTATTTGCGTCGCTTCTATAAATAGGAGTGATGCAAATAACAATATTATATATAACTTTGTAAGTCAATTGCGTCATTTGTTTCTTTAGCGAGTGAAGCAAATGACCATTATGGTTTATATGTACTCTAGCTGCCTTCTGCCGTTCGAACATCAAAACTCCAAACCCCAGAAAATTCAACCCCAAAATTCCCTGAAATTCAACATCAAAACCCCAAAAAATTGATCAGTAAAACCCCAGAATTCCCCATTGTTGCTTTTGCTGTTGTTGAACCCCCAAAACATCAGCGAATAAACATTAATTGAAAATCCCAGCAAATGTGAGGCAAAATCGAAAATCCCATAACCTACAAATTCAACCATAATCGAAAATCCCAGCAAATGTGAGGCAAAATCCCTTATATACGAGCAAATCCGAGCCAAAAATCCCCTATTTTTGACCAAAATTCTACCCAAAACCAAACATAATTGTGAGAAAATTGAAGTTTCAGTTTCGAATTTAGGGTTCATTTTTTGGTTCTACGATTGCAATAGATGTTACACACAGATCTAAGCAAAGAGGTTTGATTTTCATTCAATTTAGTAGCAATTTGTTACGATTCTCTTAATGTTAGGGTTCGTACTCAATAATATGGAATTTTGGATCTATTGTTGCTGAAGTTACAAAATCGATTTTATGAAAGGTAAGACCTCTTCATCTCTTTTATTTTTGTTCAACACTTCAATCTACATAGATATTTTGAGTTCAATTGTAAAATAACTAAGTTTAATCTTCTATTATAATGCTATTTTTGCACGAAATTTAGAATTACAAGCAGGTTTCTAAATATAGCTTTTTGGGGTTCATATTCGAATTTAGGGCCAAATGCAATCCAATCAAAGAAATTATGGATTTATACTCGATTCTAAGGATTTTTTTGTTCTGTTTTGGTGAATTTTTGTAGTCGATTTCAACTAAGTTCAAATCTGTTTTGTGTTCTTATTGTTTTCTAGTGTTTTCAACTAGATTGAATTTAGGGTTCAATTTTGGATGAACTTAGTTTAATTTTACTATTTTTTTGTATTTTTTGCACAGATTTTAGAATTGCAGATGAATTTTTGGATTTATGGGTTTCATTAAATTTTGATTTTACTATTTTATTTATTTTTCTCCAATCTGACTATATTTTTTTTATGTTTTGCTGCTCATTTTACTGTTTTTTAATCTGACTGTATTTTTTTTTATGTTTTGCTACTCATTCAGGTTGATTTTCCCCCTGCTACTACTAAGAGAAGCTCTTTCCCATTTTTTTTAGCCTAAAAATGTTCCATGATATACTTAGCCGTGAATACATAAACTATGATATAGTGTTTGTATTGAAATAATTTTACCAGGCCGTTTTGTTAAAAATAAACGACCACTCTTAGCCCTGCCTTACACCCCTCAAGAATATGAGCATCCGAGTTTACTTTAACACACCCAAGGCACGGTTTCTTCCAGCTTGTAGCAGCATCATTCTGTCTCATAACAGAGGGGGGCAGCAAAACCTTTTTAGCATATTCATTGTAATCATGAACTAGCCTTGCAAACCCTGCAGCCAGTAGCACACTATTCGGATTCTCACCTTGAAATGCAACTGGTGGCAAGGTTTACTATTCTCAACAAACTCTCCAATATAGGGATCAAAGCTTATGTTTATTGAACCTTTCTTTTTAATGTAATCAAGTTTCATGATCATATTTTCATTCTATTTCCCTGTAATGTTTCCACAAATAAATTATATGCTGACGTTTTCTTATTGCTTGATGTATAAGCAAAGCATGGTATCATAAATCTTCTCATAAACCGATGCACTGACTCAGACAAGAATACTAAGAAATTTGCCTGTTTTGCTGTAAGATTTGTCACTTCAATATCCATGATCATGCATATTGCACTTGTACAGTTTTTATTTTGCTGGAAAATAAACTTCATTCTATTTTGATGTACAATTATTTTCTTTAGTTTCACTGAATTTTCTAATATTATCATTCTTGTATATTCTTGTTTCTCTTTCTCACATCTCATCTCGCAGATAGGAAATGCAGCCTTCCATAATGATTCATTATACGAAGAACTTAGGAGCTCAATCTCTCAACTGACAAATCTGCTGTTGCTACCTAAGGAGGATATCACAAAATTAAATGCTGCAGGTGCACTGGGTAATCTTGTTCGTCACTCTAACCTCCTCTGTGAAGATATTGTGTCTCATGGTGCAATTCAGGTTAGTTGCTACTTGTCATCACTTTTAGATATAGCCGTGCTTGTTTAGCAGGTCTTCTGTCTGACACCAAACTGATCTGATATAAGATTGTAGTCATTTATTCCCTTACTATCACGTATTCACGTCTAAAAAAAATTGTTGTTTGTACACTCTTTACTTTACCTTTAGTATTGGTTTTGTATTCTCGACATTTGAACATGAGTATGAATACATAATACTTGGCAATTAACATGGAAAATTCCAACTCTGATTGTTTAAATAATTGTAGAATATTATTTTGTTGCTTTGATGCTTCATTCTCAACTCTGATTGTTTATTGATTCACTGTATTGGATATCAGGAATTGGTGACTTTAAACTATTTGCAAGAGAAAAAGGAAGTGGACTTCCATTATGGACTTGTTCGTGTTAGGGAAAATGAAGATTTTGTCCCTAAATTGAATTATGCTGGCTTCAAATTCCATATTATTTATTGAATTATTTTGTTATAGTTCTTAGGCTTGAAATGAACGCATTTGGTTTACCAACATTTGGGTTGGTCTGGTGCTTGTGTTATATTTATTAATGATGAAGATGTCAATATTGTTTTGTTGTAAACTTATTTGACAGGTTGCTAATACAAGGCGCCGTCATTCCCAAATTAATGGGTAGGCTAAAATACAAAGGAAATTCTGTCGAAATTTGTATTTGATCTTATTATTTTTATTATGATTTTATTTTTTTGTCTTACAATATTGTATTATAATGAAGCGATACAGTTGGCAAATTATAATGTTACTTTAATGCGTGGATTAGAAAATTTGTCATTTGAATCACTCTTTTAAAAAGAAGCGACGCAAATAGCTCATTTTCTCTTCCTCAAACTAGTCATTTGTGTCACTCGTTTATTAAAGAAGTGACGCAAATATAAGAATATGTTATTAAAGAGTCATTTGCGTCACTCTTTTATTAAAGAAGTGACGCAAATATAAGAATATATGTTATTAAAAAGAGTCATTTGCATCACTCGTTTATTAAAGAAGTGACGCAAATAACAAATATAAGTTACAAAAAAAGTCATTTGCATCGCTCATTTAATAAACGAGTGACGCAAATAACTCTTATTTGCGCCGCTCCAATGAGCGACGCAAATGACTTTTGAGTCATTTGCGTCGCGAGCAGTTGCGTCGCTCATAGAAGTGACGCAAATACAGCCTAAATGAGAGACGCAAATGAAGGTTTTTGTACTAGTGTTACTTTCTTTCTTTATTTTTCTATTTCTCTTTTATTTTATTAGCTTTGTATAAATACCCAATTTTGGGGTAATTAGGATTTATTTTCAATTACCATTTTTCTATTCTCTAATTAGTTTTAGGAGAGCTTCTCTCTCTAGGTTTATGTTAGGATTAGGATAGTTTAGAGAGAGAAAGTAAGGGTTTCACCATTGTTGCGTTTGGATTTTGAAGAAGAAATTGATCATCTTTTCTATATACTTTCATCTTCAATCAATAAGAATCTCTAACTCTCTCTCCTCTATTTTATTTGCTTTCTTTTGATTATTATTTTAGTTGTTGGTATTGCTTGTTAAACATGTTTATTCTTGATTATTTGTTAATTAATCTTGTTATTAGCATGATTAGTGAGTAATTTCCCCATTAAGGGGATGGTTGTGGTGTAGTTGGATCTTGAGCATGTTCTAGGGTTTAGAATTGATTTATTTGTGATTAAAGTCTTTATTGCTTGATATTCTTTAATCTTCTTGCAAGTGCGCATTGTTGGGTGATTAAAGGTGAATCTTTGCTAACAAGGAACGGAAGTTGACTTAGTTAAGGTTCATTACTATCAATTGTTATTTAACAGTACCTCCTAGTATATGGTTCTAATGTGGAAACATAGAGGCTATGTTAGGAGAAGCCAATTGACCCCGGAAGGCGACTAGATTGGATCTTTTACTTCGATATTTGAGCATGTTTAGTTCATAATTAATTCAATTTCTATGCCTTTGTTTATGTTCAAGTGAATGCTATACCTTAACCATTTCCCTTAATGTTTTATTTCTTGTTTTAGAATCTTTAGACTTTAGTTTATTTATCTCCTATTCCGGACTAGCTTAATTGTCGATAACATTTGGTGGTGTTTATCCGTTCTCTGTGGTTCAACCCCTATGCTTGCCTTATACTTGTATTAGGTTTGTTTAGGTTGTATAAATTGTATTTGATCTAAGGATAAACAATTGACGACGCGTTTATTCCCTTGTCAATGATCACTTGATTAAACAACAAAATTAAAAGGAACCTAAATCGGTTGTCCAAATTATCTTATTAGTCGTGATTTTCAATTACATATTCCCTCTAAACATGCAATATGGTGATCAATAAATAATAATAGAATAAACATTAATATTGGAAGAAATTCAACAATAAATTGTTAGTCAAATAAAATAATAACAATAACCCTAATCATGATACTAGCAATAAGAACAAAAATAAGAGTAATTAAGTGATTAATTACTCACTTTCCATGTTTCCTTGAATTGCTACATCATGAATAAACTGTTAGTAACTTCAATAAAAATAAATCAAATGGAAATTAAATCAAATTAAATTAAAAAAAATTTGATTTGGTCCAAACCCTCAGTTAATTATACCTTTCACGCCTTGGTTTAAGTATAGAATTTTGAGTGTTGTATGGACTCCTTGGAGTGCTTAGGGGAAGTATTATGAAAGAATAGTGAGGCTAGTGTTTAGGCTAAAGAGGGAGAAGAGAATGATTTTGTGATCAAGCTTGTCGATGATTGAAAAAGAAGATATATGACCTCTATTTATAAGGAAAAATAAGGGTCGAAGAATTGAGAAAAGATAAGAATTCGAATTGGAATAATACTCTTGCGATAGACAGTAGTTTTTGCGGTTTTTGTTTTTATCATATCTTTTGATCTAGAAATTGGAATAAGATAAATAATATGTCGTTGGAAATAAGTTGAAGTATACTTTCTAACCTAATTGAATCAGATTAAAATATTTTGTATAATAAAAGATATGGCCGAAATGGTGAGACGGTGTCAGTTTTGGATAGAGTTTGATATTTCAATCATATCTTTTCCGTTATAGCTCGGAATTGATATTATAATGTATCATTGGAAATTTAATTTCAACCATTTAAGATTTGGATAAATACTATGAGGCACGAAAATAATATCTGTCTATCTTTGAACGTCTTTCAATTCGAATAGAATCAGAGATTTCATAAAGAGGAGTTTTATCCAATTTTAAACTCTTTAATCTTATCTTTTCAAAAGGAATAATTAAGATGTTTTAGAAACTTATAGAAGCTTTTAATTAATTCTAATTTTTTTTTTTGAATGGTATTAAATCCTTTGGACCCTCCACATGATGATTGGGTCGTAGGTAAGGTGGGCTTAGGTTCGGTTTGGGCTCAGTTTAATATTTTAGTCATAACTTATTCGTTATAAATCGGATTTGGGATTGTAATATATCGTTGCAAAGCTCTTTTCAAACCCCATCCAACCATTCAATCATTGGACCCATATTTTGGACTAAAATAAATTGGAATAAACGTTTTTATAAAAAGGACACAAAATGAATGATTTTAAAGGACACAAAATGAATTATTTTGGGTTTAAAGGCACGAAAGAGGAAAATGAGTTATGGTTTGGGAAAATGGAATAGGAATTGAGTTTTTTAATGAAATGGAAATATGGATTTAAGGACTCCAAGATTAAATACTCAACCCGGCCAATAATGGCAGTGAAAGGTTGTTCATCATCGGGTTTTGTTTTAGGGAGACATTTTTAGGTGTCTACAGAAGCCCCTACTTTGACTGAGTTTGTAGAAACGTCAGTTTTCAAAAACGATAGTCAAAGTATTCGATAGGGACGGAGAATGATTTAAGACGTTCTTCGATCCAAAATCACTCTATATATGCTGATACTTGTAGAAAAATATTAGTTTCATAGATAAAAGAGTAAAGGAATAGAATGCGTATCTGACACCAATATATCGGTGACAAATGAGTTTGGTAGCTTCCTATGCTTGAAGGAATCCACCGGATGACATTTTGTAAAGATACTTTCAATGCCTGAGGAAAGTTGACTAATGAGTTTGGTAGCTTTCTATGCTCGAAGAAATCTGTCGGATGATACTTTCCATGCTTGAGGAAAGTCGACATATGAATTTGGTGGCTTTCTATGCTTGAAGAAATCCACTGGATAATACTTTACATGCTTGAGAGGAAAGTCGACATATGAATTTGGCGGCTTTCTATGCTTGAAGAAATCCGCCGGATGACACTTTCCATGCTTGAGGAAAGACTTGTCTGATGATGAGATTGCAAGTCTCTTGCGTCATGAAATGATAGTGGTTCGATTTTCCCCAAACGTGGGCTATAGTTAGTTCACTTGTCCCCAAACGTGGGCTGTAAATGGTTCGCTTGTCCCCGAACGTGGGCTGTAAATGGTTCGTTTGTCCCCGAACGTGGGTTATAGATAGTCCGCTTGTCCCCAGACGTGGGTTGTAGATGGTCCTCTTGTCCCCGGATATGGGCCGTAGATGGTCCGCTTGTCCCTGGACGTGGGCTATAGATGGTCCGCTTGTCCCCGGACGTGGGCTGCAATTGAGACTTGCAAAATAAAATTTGCCAAGCAACTCGATATAAACTATGATTGAATTGACCAACTGACTTGACCAAGTTTAACTTGCCACGACATGACATGTATACAACTTGTGGTTGTGTGTGTGAAGACACAAGTAACAGAAAATACAAAAGCAAAAATTTTCCGTCATTTTTGTCATGAGACCAGTGGAAGGTTCCGACTTTCTTTCGAAAAAAGAAAGACGTGAAAAATGAAGTTTTGTTTTGGAACTTCCCTCGATAAAAAAGTTTGAAAAAGTTTTTGAACTTTCCCAAAAGAAAAGACATGAAAAGGGGAAGAAGTTTTGAACTTCCTCGTTGAGCAAGACAAAATCAATCCCATGGATTAAATTGCTTGTCTTGAAAATAATGTATGCATGATGCATGTTCTTGGTCCAGGAGGCTAAGGAAAATTACATCATGTGACACGATAGTTGAATGAACTTAGGTCATGGATCTAAGCGTCATATATGGTGTAAAGAAGCGATCTTAAATGTCACTTAGGTCTGGAAGCTAAGCACGTAAATAGATGAAGTGATTAATGAGTATTGCATAATGAATGTTGCTTAGGTGAAGGAGCTAAGCACGATATGCTTTGTAAGATTACAAATCATTGATGTATAAATGTTGCTAAGCACACTATGAGATGCGTGAAACAATGAACATTACTCAGGTTAGGAAGCTAAGCAAGTATACAGTACAATGTTTCTTTTAATAAATGTTATCTTGAAAGATGATGAAGCATGCGTGGTAGGGAAACAAGATTTCATGATGAAGGGTTCCAAAGGGAAAGATGATATGGCTATGTATGTGTGAAAGAAGTGTGTGAAAGTGATACTAAGGTGAGGATGTAAAGGATATGGTGAGGGAAATAGATGTGAGAAGAGTCGAAATGGTTACCCTTTAGGCTAGGTAGGCTAAATAATGTAGGTTTAAGCCTCCAAGTCTAGCTCTAGATGGATAGGGTCATAGGGATAAGAATTGGATATTCTTCGACTCGATCATGCGTGGATATGTATGTGAATGTGAATATGAATGTGGTCGCACCTCGATGTGAGGTTGCCTACATATCCGTTAGGAATTAGGCCGAACGTAGCTCTAGCCGAACTTTGTGCAAATGTATGTACACCACAAAGAGGTCTTTCAAGGGTTGTAATATGATTAAGTTGATGGTTTAAAGAATAAAAGGGTACAAGGATCAAGATCCGAGAGAATCCCCAAGATTTGTCATTGTGAATTTGAAAATTTTGAATTTTGCAAGTTTATTTTCAACATTTTTTTTTGCTTTGATTATTTTTTTTTTATTCTTTTGAATCATGCAATATGGGCAATCTCAGATCATGCGGTCCATCACTCACCTAGCATTCATGTTTCTCAGGCACAGTTCAAGCACTCGATGAGAGACGCAATTTGAGACGTGTTCATATCAAAGACAATGGAGCACTTTCCCTTAGACATTGTTTTATTGTTGCTTTGCTGCTTTTTTTTTGTTTTACTTGCTTTTTGAATGTTACAAAATTACACATATTCCAATCCCAAGATTAAGCGAATGTGGGTTGAAGAAATGAAGGCCAAACGTTAGACGAGGCTCAAAGTGGTTGATGAAGAAATGGAATGTGTGCTTGAATGGGGAATGACAGGGTTGGAAAGGTGCCTCAAATCATTGGTGTACCTTGTGTTTATAGTTCGACAATTGTTTTTTTATTTTTTTTTTTATTTTTTTTTTTTTTGCGAATGACATGATCGAATGCAAAGGAAAGAAATGTTCATTGATGGAACATGACATATAGACATAAGGATAAGGAGAACCTATGTTAGACTTATTTGGGGTAAAGGGTTAAAACAAAAGGAAAAAAAAAGAATGAAATCATGTATGGAAACTTGTCTTGTGCTTTGTTTTAATGGTTGCTTATGAATTACTTGTTACTGCCAAGAGGGACAACAAGTGTGTTATTGTTGATGCTTTGATTGGAAGAAAAGAAGGAAGGAATGACCTTCCCCTTATTCTTCCAACTCTTTCCTAGTGATTCTTGAACTCGAGTACTATAGTACAAAATGAGCTCACTTAATGCATTGACTCGACTCTATAAGAAAAATAAAAAGGGGTTGATAAGAGAAAAAAAATAATTAAAAAAAATCAATAAAAAAATGCACATATAAGCACATCGTCAAGCATGATGCAATGAAGTTTGCAACCTAATGTCAAGATCTATGTTCCACTATGGTCAAGCTTTTGGGTGTCAAAGGGTATCATGGTTAAGAGTTTGGAAGCGTTAGCAAGGCAGCCTCCCTTGAGGGTGTATGCCAACGGGCGGCTCCGCGAGTTTGTGATGAAATTGAGCTCGACTCCATGGTTTGGGTGGATTTAAAAACTCTGATGAACCCTTATTGTCATGAACTTTTTTAGGTTGATAGAGCTTAAATCCCCCAAGCTAGCCACACGTGTAAAACACGTACTATTGTGGAAAAATAGGTGACCTAAAATTGCATATGCATATGTGACAATGCCAATTTAATCGCAGGAATACAATTCAAGAATCTTTCAAGTCTCATCCACTCATCTCAATTATATACCGATCACTCAAATCGATAAATAACCAAGACTCCTCCCCAATGGAGTCACCAAATTGTAGGCATCATTCGAAGTGATTAGGGTCAACGATTAGGGACAAGGAAAGTAGGGAGCCACCAACAAGTTTTTAAGGAACTTGTAAACCGTTCACGAGTCATTTAAGGCAACCACGAACAAAGGGACAACGAAAGGCAACAACGATTGACCCGTGAAGGTTACACCCCGTTCATAATCCATGAGATTACTAACTCCATATGGTTCGAAGCCACGAAAGGAGGATCGGGGATAGTGGTACGAAGTGAGTCGTGGATTCACATTCGCCCGTATTGGCCTCTACTCAATTCTTATAGTGAAAAGTGATTCATGTGATCTCAAAGGCATACAAACAAAATACTCAATTTGCGCCAAACTAATATTATGCTAAATTGGTTTAATATTAATGCAACACATAATTCTAAAATATTAGTGATCACTTGATTAAACTACAAGATTAAAAAGGAACCTAAACCGGTTGTCCAAATTATCTTATTAGTCGTGATTTTCAATTACATATTCCATATGCAATATGGTGATTAATAAATAATAATATAATAAACATTAATATTGGAAGCAATTAAACAATAAATTATTAGTCAAATCAAATAATAACAATAACCCTAATCACAATACTAGCAATAAGAATAAAAATAAGAGTAATTAAGTGATTAATTACTCACTTTCAGCGTTTCCTTGAATTGCTACATCATGAATAAACTGTTAGTAACTTCAATAAAAATATATCAAATGGAAATTAAGTTAAGTTAAATTAAACGTAGAGCTGATTTGGTCCAAACCCTCAATTAATTATAACTTTCACGCCTTGGTTTAAGTATAGAACTTTGGACATTGTATGGACTCCTTAGAGTGCATATGGGAAGTATTATGGAAGAATAGGGAGGCTAGTGTTTAGGGTAAAGAGGGAGAAGAGAATGATTTTGTAATCAAGCTTGTTGGTGATTGAAAAATGGCAGATATGACCTCTATTTATAAGGAAAAAGAAGGGCTGAAGAATTAAGAAAAGATAAGAATTCGAATTGGAATAATACTCTTGCGATAGACAACAGTTTTTGCAATTTTTGTTTTTACCATATCTTTTAAACCAGAAATTGGAATAAGATAAATAATATGTCGTTGGAAATATGTTGAAGTATAATTTCTAACCCAATTTAAATCAGATTAAAATATTTTGTATAATAAAAGATATGGCCAAAATAGTGAGACGGTGTCAGTTTTGGATAGAGTTTGATATTTCAATCATATCTTTTCCGTTATAGCTCGGAATTGATATTATAATATATCATTGGAAATTTAATTTCAAGGGATATCCAATCATTTATTATTTGGATAAAAACTATGAGACACAGAAATAATATATGTCTATCTTTTAACATCTTTCAATTCGAATAGAATTAGGATTTTCTAAAAGAGGAGTTTTATCCAATTTCAAACTATTTAATCTTATCTTTTCAAAAGGAACAATTAATATCTTTTAGAAACTTATAGAAGCTTTTAATTAATCCTAATTTTTTTAGGAATGGGATTAAATCCTTTGGACCCTCCACATGATCATTGAGTCGTAGGTAAGGTGGGCTTAGATATGGTTTGGGCTTAGTTTAATATTTTGGTCGTAACTTATTCGTTATAACTCGGATTTGGCTTTATAATATATCTTTAGAAAGCTCTTTTCAAGCCCATCCAACTATTCAATCATTGGATCCAGATTATGGACCAAAATAAACTGTAATAAATGTTTTTACAAAAAGGACACGAAATGAATGATTTTAAATGACACAAAATGAATTATTTTGGGTTTAAAGGCACGAAAGAGGAAAATAAGTTATGGTTTGGGAAAATAGGTTAGGAATTGGGTTGTTTTATGAAATGGAAATATGGATTTAAGAACTCCAAGATTAAATACTCAACCCGACCAATAATGGGGGTGAAAGGTTGTTCATCATCGGGTTTGGTTTTGAGGAGACATTTTTAGGTGTCTACACTAGTGCATAATCATACCTGTCACCCTTAGGAGACTGACAGATTTACACCTGCACCACATCCGTTCATGGTAGATCCCGTCTACACACACTTTCCAAATTTGATAAGCATTATCCGGTGCAACCGGCGTTGTCATTTTGACAATGAAGTCGGCGAACGCCTGACCCTTCACTATCTGTAGGAAATATTTCAAGCATCCCACACTTGAGCCTCATTGTGATCATACACTTAAGCATGATGGCGTCCAAAAGGAAGGAAGCTAGAGCAAAAGAGCCGCCAACAAGTTTTAAGAACTTTTCAACCGTTTACAGGATGAATGTTACACCCCTTCATGATCCATGAGATCGCTAACTCAATAGTGGTTTGGAACCATGACTGGATATTCGGGGAGGAAGGTACAAATCCTACCTAAAAGAGATTGAACCTGGCCTAAAAAATAGGCCTCTATTTTATTCTTCTCATATTCATGTGCGCTTTTTGACTAACATACAATCATTAGGTTAACCCTAAACCTGTTTAATCTATGTTGGTTGAATATTAATGCACAAACAAACCTATTATTGGAGATCACTTGAATTATAATCATATTAGCCTAAACAAGATTATTAATTATCTTATTAAGCGTGATTACAAGTATAAATTCCCTCTAAACATGCATAAAAGGCGTGATCAAGCAATAACAATAATGTAATATTGTAGACACCCATTTGTGTCTCCCCAAAACCAAACCCAGTGATGAGTACCTTTCACGTTGAATCATAGTCGAATGAAGTGAAAGTGTGAAAAGTCTAGTGTTGCGGTTAGTTTTTTATTCTTTTCTTTCTCTTCGTTTTTGAAAACCTAATTTAAGAAAGAAGCCAATCCAGTTTGGTTTGGTCCATATCAGGGGTCCAATAATAGTGTAGTTGGTTCGGGTTCAAAAAGAGCTTTCCAACGATATATTATAAGCCCGATTCCGATGAATAATGAAGAAGTTATGGCCAAATTACTAAATTGGGCCCGGTTTAATCTTTATATGCGGCCCAATGATCTAGAGAAGGGCCTAATATTGATTTATCATTCCTAATGCAATTTATCTTTTGAATCCTAATTTAATTAGCATTGATAAATTGACTTTAGTTGACTTTTAAGAGTTTTAATCAGAATAAAAGAAGTGTTTTTAAGGAAAATACGATTTTGCCCTCTTGTATTCTTAAATTTTATCAAAATAAGAAAACGCGTGGAAAATTATTTCTAGCGCCATACGACAGACTTGTCGCCTGGCGACAGACCTGGCGTCTGGCGACACGTGCAGTGTCTGGCGACAGGCGCATGTTTGGCGTTGCGGTCGTGTTTTATTCTTTTCGAAACTCTGATTCGTTTTTTATCATATCCAGCTGATTTTCTCTATAAATAGCCTCCTAAAACCTCCGTTTTCAATCATCAATTCTCAATTCTTCTCATCAATGATCAATTCTCTCTCTCACCAACTCTCATCAAGAATCTCTTGATTACTCTCTCTATCTCTCTTTTCTTAACTAGCTTTTTACAAACACCATACCGCATTCACGAGATCTAGACACACCTAGCATTGTTCGAAGTTGCCTTCGCCCTAGACGTGAAAGGTTTTAATTTCTTAGGGTTTGGTCACAAATCTCTATTATAATTATTTAATTTAATTGTTTGTTTTATTATTTTTCTTGAAGTTATTAACGTGTGTATTTTTTATTAGAAAGAGGTACGAGGCATCCAAGGAAGTGCTTTAATTATTTGCATTGTTATTATGATATAGAAATCATGTCTAGGTTGCTATTATGATTCCTAGCGTCATGTTAGGGTGTTTTCATATTCCTAGTATCATGTTTAGGGTAACAACTAAAATTTCTAATATCAAATATGACAATTGTGATTCCTGCAATGCTTCCTATTCTCCTCCTAATATTCATGTTAGTAGCATGTTAGGGCTAAAGCTTTGATTTTTATTGCTTAGTGACATGCTAGGGTTTGTTATTAATCTTGTTAGTATCATGCCTAGGATCTTGAGATTAACATTATGCTTGAACATGATTATGCTTATGATTGTTATTATGATATATTATTATTGTTATGATGATTATTATGTTACTTGATTATATTTATTGTTATTGCTTGATCATGCCTTTTATGCATGTTTAAAGAGAATTTGTACTTGTAATCACGATTAATAATATAATTAATAATCTTGTTTAGGGTTAATATGATTATAATTCAAGTGATCGCCAATAATAGTTTATTTGTGCATTAATATTCAACCAACATAGATAAACAGGTTTAGGGTAAACCTATTGATTGCATGTTAGTCAGAAAGCGCACGTGAATACGAGAAGAATAAAGTAGAGGCCTATTATTAAGGCAGGTTCAATCTCTTTTAGGTTTGATTTGTACCTTCATCCCCGAACTACCAGTCATGGTTCCAGACCTATTTGAGTTAACGATCTCTTGGATCGTTAAGGGGTGTAACCTTCACCCTGTGAACGGTTTACAAGTTCCTAAAACTTGTTGGCAACTGTTTTGCTCTAGCTTCCTTCCCTTTGGACGCCACCATATATACTTTAGTGTATGATCACAGTGGGGTTAAAGTTTGGGGTAATGCTTGAAATATTCCCAACAGTTTTTGGCGACTCAACTGGGGAGGATTTCTATTTTAATTCCTAAAATTTATTTTGGCAATAATTTAGAATGAGTGGATGAGACTCGAAAAGTTCTAAGTATTTCATGTGCATAATTTTTATTAATATTATTGTCATATGCATAAAAAAGATCTCATTGGAAAGAGCATCCGTAATGAGTGAAACCATAGAATTTTTACACATAGGAAATTTGAGGAATATCTTTCACAACTAGAATCGAAAAAATGCTGCAAAAAACTGGAAAATATTACAAACACGGGAAGCTGATGAGGCATGTAGGAACTGGCGTCTAGAATACAGAGCCTATCGCCGAAGATGTGGCTCTATCGCCAGGCGACAGGGCTATATCGCGGCGACAGTCCCAGTTGGCTGGCTCTGCGTTGAATTATTATTTTCTAGAGCGGTCAAGCTTGGACCTTAAGCAAGCCTTTCTCGGGAAGTAACCCGTGTTTTATTGCTTTCATTTTCTTTTCTTTTTAGAATAGATTTTCTCTCATGGAAATATTTGTGTTCCTTTTTCTAGGTACATGACTTGATATAATTTGGTGTTTCGATTTGGATCAAGAATCAAGGAAGCTTGACACCTATTTTTGCTAGCATATGGAAACAAGGTTCAATTCTTGAGAATTTAGCTTTGAAAGGTCTAATTGGGTCATTTGCGGGTATTTACACCCACCTAAAATCCGGTAATATCCTTCCTTGCTCTTTCTCTAATGGTTGATGCCATGTTGGACATATGTTGGTTGGTTGGATTGATCTCCTTGTTTTCCCCTCCCATGGGTTATTTGATTTATGTTTGAGTGTATAGTCTCATTCAAGCTTGGGGGAGGGTATTCTATCATATTTGATGGGATGTTGATTCATATATGCTATGCACCTTTGTATATGCTTTTCCATGTTCTTATATTTTGAAAAACTCAAAAACGATTTTTGTTTCTATCAAGGCAAATTTGCAATGTGTTTTGTTTTGTTCTTGCTTTGGACATAATAACATTTGGACTTGTATAATTGAATGTTTTTATTCCTAAATGGTAGTGGTGTGCACGGTTTGAGATTACGTTTGGTTGATTCAAGGATAAAGCATGCTAAGGTAGTTGTCTAGAACTAGGGGGATCATGAAGCCGGATTCTACTTGTTTGTGGCATGTTTGGTAGTTTCTCCCTATCTTCGATTTGACAACCTTAGTGAGTTTTTGCTACAACCATGTGAGATTTATATTTGTTCAAGCTTTCATCATATTCTTGCATGAGCAGCATGGGGTCCTTGACTTTGCAAGCCTAATCTATAAAGCTTGATGTATGATTCTTAAACCCGAGACCGAGCTATCTAGGGAGGACAAAGGCACCTTTTTCGGGGTGGTATTTTTCATTTTTAGGTTAGTTTGATTCATATTTGTTTTTGGGTTTCCATTTGCCTTCTTGCAACCATTTGAGCCTTATACCTTCTTTTCAAGCCACATCTTTAGTTCTTTGGCCTTTTGTTTCATTTTCTTTCTATTCTTGGTTTTTTGTGAAGCAAATTGATCACGTATGATGGAGTTTGTGGTGGATAAGTTGGAAATTTGGTTTTTATGAGTGCTAGTTTGTGATTAAGTCTTCTTTGTGAATAATGGCAAGTGTTTGAGTAAAAGTCGTATTTAATCATAAAAGGCATGGACTAATAAATTTCATTATAGAAAAAGTCGTCCGAATTTAGCACAAGGAGAGGACATTGCAAGTTTAAGTAAAAAAAAAAAAAAAAAACAAAAAAGAAAAAAAAAATTTGAAAAAAGTGAAAATTCAAAAATATTTTGATGTATTCTTTTCTCCTTCTAAGCATTGAGGACAATGCTTCATTTAAGCTTGGGGGAAAAGCGTTTACGCTTTTTGTATATATTTCTTGTGAGTATAGCTTCAAATAAGCTTGGGGGTGTTGCTTTTGCTTGGTGATTTCTTGATCGTGTTGTTAAGGATTGATCACCCTTTTGCTTCACTTTTTAGGAAAACCTCCAAATTTTAAATTTTAGCCTACCTTCACCCTTTATGCCTTATGTTACAACCTTGGGGAAAGACCTTTCGACCTAGAAAGTTGAGTCACTATTCGGGGGAGGGAATCATGGGTCATTGCCTAAGGAAAGGGGATGCGAAGTCAAGATGTAGAGTAGCCCAAAAATTTGATCTTTTTCCGGTTCCTTCGCGGAATCTATGAGATGCTCACTATGGGGAGATATGAGATTAGTAGGGGGAACGCGGTAAGACCGTTTGGGATGAAAGTGGAGTGTGACAACTAGTTCCTATGCTTAGCATTTTTATGTTTCAATCAACCTTAGGTATCTTATAGCGTGCACTCCCTTACTTGTTTAGAAAGATTTGCATTCATTATGCTTGTACATTTGCAAAAGTCCTTTCATGAACATTTGTTTCCTTTTCTTGTATTTTGTTTTATTTTTCATGCTTTGCCTTGTTTGTATTATTATGAGAGTTATGGGTAAACTCTTAGGATACCCTTACGAGAGCATCACTCGTCCTCTAGGGCGATCTAGGGGTTTAAATGGCTTGTCTTTAGTTGCTAAAATTGACTGTGATTCCTACGAAAGTGAGTTAGTGTATATTCCCATCTTCTCTAGTTTTCTCGTTTCTTTCTTTGCATGAATAATGTCATCATTTTTCCCTTGGGTTGGATTTTGTTTTGCTCGAGGACGAGCAAAAGTTTAGCTTGGGGGAATTTGATCCGTTCTATTTATGACACCTTTAGGCTATGTTTTCTTTATATTTCTATGCTCCTTTCTAGTTTTTTATGTCGTGTTTTTAGAGAATAATGCTCGATTCGCGTGTTTTTGTGTTTGTTTAGAGAAATGCATGCTTTTAATGGCTTTCTTATCATTTTATTCATTTCTCGGCTATTTCTCTTGCTTCTCCGTTTCTATGTCTTGTTTTGTAGGTACGTCGCGGTCTATATCCATGGGAATTGAAAATAGCACCCACTAGGATCAATATGCACTTTTCGGAATTGAATTTGAGTTTGAAACAAAGGAAAACGAAGGATTGCAAAGTATCAAATAGGACCTTTGTGCATTGTTTTAGTAATATCTCAAGTTCTACAGATTGGATTAGGGTGATTCAAGTAGGGTTGGAAACTAGACTTGAAGAGATTTCCAATGATAGGTCGCACACCTTCATACAATTCTTTAATCGGAAGTTACAGCCTTCTGAAGTTGGCCCTGGAAAACTGTCGCGGGCGCGGGGTTGCTGCAGCTCCAAAACTGCCGTATTTGGGCAATAAGCACCCGCGGTTGTCCTGAGGGCTCCTCGAGGGCGCGGGCCTTGGCCCCGCGGGTGCGGGCTTGGGCCACGGGCGCGACTATCGGGGTGTCCGTTCCCCTCCGCGGGCGCGGGTTTCTGGGTCTTTTACGATTTTAAGCTTCTTTTCTCCTTTTGTTTATATAGTTTTTGGTTTCCTTTATTCTTCACTCGTGTAATTCTTTAGTTTTAGAATAGTTTTCTCGCTCTTAGGTTGAGAGCTTCTCTCTCTAGATTAGGAGTAGTTTTAGAGAGAGAAAGTGAGGAATTTCAATGGTGATTGAGAGATTGAAGATGCAAGTGTGACAATTGTGTTGGAGATCTTCTTAATTATCAATGAGCATTTCTAAACTCTATCTCATTCAATTGCTTTGTTTAATTTGATGTTTGTTTGGTTTGATTTTGATATTTGATGTTTGATTAGAGTAATTGTTCTTGATATTTTGTTGATTCTTGTTCTCTATAGTTGATAGTTGATTTGATGATGTTGTTTGAGTAGTTGTTGGCTAGGAATTGGGTGAAACTTGTATGATTGATTAATTGTGATTAATTTTGGAATTGTGTTGATTAATTGTTGAGATTAAAGTGATTAATGAAGGTTTGCATGTGTGTAATTCAATTAGGCCTTGAGAATTATGCTAGATTGCATTGTAATTGCTAATGACACGAACAATTGATTTAGGGATTGCAATTGTCTATTGGTTTTGATTGTGATTCTCTTGATTTGTTATTCATAGTGAACCCTAGCTTAACAATTAGGAGATAACTCTTTGATTCCAATTGATTGCTCTTTTCATTAGTCCTCACAACCTTTGATTGGCATACTCTTCCAAGTTGTTGCAATTGACATGATTACTTGTTGATCCCCGTTCCTAGTGTTTTATTTCCTTGGTTACTTTTTTTGTTAGTTGTTAGTATTCTCTCTTACCTTCGTCTTTGACCTAGCTTAGGCGCATAATTGAAAGTGCTTGAACATTACCGTTCCTTTGGGTCCGACCCTTGACTTGCCTCTATACTCGTATTTAGGTTTGTTAAGTGTTTATAAATTTAGTTTGACCGAGGGAAGATTAGATAACGACCTAGTTTTCCCCTCGTCAAAGTGCGGCGACAATCCTGTTGCTTTGGCAACAGTTCGGTATGTTGCTCGAGTCATCACTATGAGTCTAATTAAACAGTTTGCTAATCAATTCGATTATTTTGTAATAACAGTACCTTAGTTAAGTCTTTAATTGAGTCTAGTCACATAGTCTAGTCACATGGTCATGACACGAGTCTTAACATGTCACCTACACTCACTAGTCGTAGCACACACTTTGTGTATATATACACCATAACCATGTCTTAGGTTCATGCATGAGTTGATTTTTTCCGTCATTTGAGTTGGGGGTACATTCTATTTCTAATTTTTTTCATATCTCCCATCTACATGATTCCTCCATATCACAACTTTCATTCTTCCTACCTTTTTCCATCCTTGCATGTTGAATAAGAGTTTGAGTCAAATAATTAACAATGAATATCCCTAATTTCCCTTTCCACAGTACTTGGTCAAGGAGAGAAGGGCGATTAATCAAGGACAAAATATTTGTTCAAGTTCTACTTTTTGATAAACAAGTGAGTCGGAAAAGAAAAGCTAAGAAGATAATGGCAAGTCAAGAAGAAGTCAATGAACTTAGGAATCAATTGGCTGGCATAACTGAAGTGTTGAAGGCTTTAATTCTTCAAATTAATGACCATATGAAGCAACAACAAATGGATCTTATGCAAGAAAACTTGAGCAATCTATCTAGTGACTACAAGTTTCAGGGCATTAGCTCGCAAGGGGTCTCGGTGGATAAGGAGCTTCTTCCGCAGAAGTTCAATGCCACTGACATCCCTAAATTCAAGGCAACAGATAATCCTTATCTTCACTTAAGGGCCTTTGAAACTATAATGAACATTAAGGGGATTGATAGGAAAGTTTTTCATTCCTTGTTTTCTCTATCTCTTGAAACCGTTTGATAACAATGACCTCTACTTGGGATGCTATTGTAAACTCTTTCATTGATAGGTATAAATGCAATATTCAAGTCAAAACCGATTATAGACAACTTCAGGTGCTAAGACAAAAAGAGAAGAAAGGCTTTACTTCTTTCTTTAATAAGTGAAGAGAAACTTCCGCTAAGATGATTGAGGTGCCCTCCGAAAAGGAATCTGTAAGGATGTTTATCAAGAATCTCCAAGAGAAGTATTCGAAGCATTTAAAATATCAACATAATTTGAATACTTTCAAGGCCGTCTATGATATCGTTATTGAAATCGAAGATGACCTCGCAAGGCTAAAAGCTACTAACAATAATAACCACGGTGGCTGGAAAGGAAAGAGGAATGACAATCCTTCTTCTTCCAAAAACGCCCACTCTAGTAACAATGTTAGTACCTTTGATCTCAGTGAAGTTTTAGCCATGGATAACCAAGGATATAAGAAGCAACTAAGGAAATACATCACCCCCATTGGGATGAGCTAGGATACTGCCTTCGATCGACTCCATGCTAAGGGACTCATTACTCCCATTGGACCTATTCAGGATCCCGTACCTGAGAAGAGATTGCCTAGTTGGAATCCAGATGCACAGTGCAAGTATCATAAAGGTAGGGGTCATGCTACTGAGATCTGTTGGACGCTAAAAGAGGCTATCCAACATTTAATTGATAATAACAAGCTTCCCATGCCGCCAACTAACAAGAAGAGGGAGTGATGATGAAGCAAACGACACAAGACAAGAGGCGAGCTTCAACGACAAGATTTCGTGACCTCCTTTTTTCTTGTTCTTTCATTTATCCCTTTCCCCAATAAGTCTAGCATAGGTATCTATTTATTCTCCTTAGATTAATTTTGTAGGATCATTATTTCTTATCCTTTAATAAAAAAATGAGCATTTATTTTCTTGTATATGATCATTTCAATAAATAAAAAAAAAAAAAAAAAAAAAAAAAAAAAAACTGTCAAACTAAGCACAAGGTACACCAATGATTTGAGGCACCCCTTATAGCCACATCATATCACCTTTAACCCTTCAAATATACAATCCCTTTTCATAAACCGCTTTGAGCCTCGTCTAATGATAAACCTTTCTTCCTTCAACACACATCTATTTAACCTTGGAATGGGACAGTGTGCAGCTTATGCAATGTTCAAATTCATAAAAAGCTTGAGTGATTTCAAAATATCAAAATATATATATAAAAAAAGCAATTAAATAAATAAAAGTGTACAAAAGGGTAAGTGTTCCAATGTCTTTGATATGAAAATGTCTTTGATATGAACACGTCTCAGATTGCGTCTCTTATCAAGTGCTCGGTACCGTGCCCGAGAAATATGAATGCCAAGTGAGTTTTAGACCGCATGATCAGGATTGCCCACACTTATAAAAATTAAATAAATAAAAAGGCAAAAAAAAAAAAAAGAGCTCAAAATTGAGAAAACTTAAGCATAAAAATACAAAGATTCAAAAGCAAGGTTGCACACCTTGGGGGCTTAACTAGGGTCTTGAGCCTTTATCCCTTTCTTCTTCAACCTTTAGCCTAACCACGTTACAACCCTTCAAAAGACCTCTGTGAGGTATACACACTTGTGCGAGGTTCGACTATAGCTACGTTTGGCCTGATTCCTAACGGATACGTAGGCAACCTCACATCGAGGTGCGGCCGTAATAAACATGCATTTATATTCACATTCACACACTCACATCATGATCATATCAAGGGATCCCCTATGCTCATCCTTATCTACTTAGAGCTAGACGTGGGGGCTTGATCCTTACCTTATTAGCCTACCCAGCCTGAGAGTCACCACCATTTGACTCTTTTTAATATATCTTTCCATACACTTAGCCTTTGCGGCCTAACCTTAGTGTCACTTTCACACACTGCACATACAACTTACCAAATATACTTCCCTTAGGAACCCTTTGTCATGAAATCTTAACACAACGCTGAAGCATGCCTTGTCATATCAATCATAATCATCATTGCATCACAAAGTTTGAAGTGCTTAGCCTCCGTGCCTAAGTTACCCCAAATACTTTCATCATGGAGTCAACAATTAAGACAGCCTAAGATGAATTAATCCTTGCACAACATTTGAATAAGCTCATTCAACATGCACCTTCAAAAACTTCGCTTCTTTCTTTTTTTCGCATCTTTCTTTTTCGGGAGAAAGTCGGTACCCCTCCACAAAAATGACGGAAATTTTTTTATCAAAATAATTAAAGAGTCAACACTGTGCACACACGAGTCACACGAAGTAATTCATCATTTAGTCAAGTTTATACCTTGAGTCATGTCAAGACAATGAGTCAAGTAACACCAAGCCTTAGGTCAACCCTAAGATAATTAAAGAGATGAGAAAAGTCCTATAGTCAAAGATATAAATGCAGGTGCATCCCAGCAAGCGAGGACATTCCTGGATTTTTTCAAAAACACCGTGAATATGACACATGAAATTCTTCCAAGATGAGAGGAATTTTACATGGATCAGTAAATTAGAGATGAAGAGCTTTAATTTACAAAAGATTTGAGTGGATTTGGTTGAAAGGAAATGACCAAGCTCAAAGTTTGGAGCGAAACCGAGCAACAGCATCAGCAAAGGAAAAATAGGGAAGACCCAACTCCAGCGCCAGACGACAAAACTGTCGCCTAGCAACAGAAGCAAGTTGCAGCGCCAGAGTCTTCCTGTAGGCGTTGGGTGCGGCGACACAATGCGCGGTCCCCATATTGGATTATGCAGACCTCTTACATCATTTTCGGGTTCCTTGGTACACCAGTTAGCCCCTATAAGCAATTTGACATGATTAAGTAGTCGGTTTGATTACAATCGCAAACAAGTGATTGACCTGACAAAAGATCGTCTCATTTGACTCAAAGCGCCTAAACATTGGATCATCGCAAAAACACCGACATACAAGTTCACAATTCGAAGGCACCGGCATACAGGTTCAAAACTCAAAAGCACCGACATAATGGTTCACAAAGAATTCCTATGATGGAAGATTTTCACAAAATAATTTGAAGTCTTTAAGAACCGTAGATATGGTTCTTAAAAAAGAATTTTGAAATATGGTGACAAGGGAATAAATGCGTCGTCAATTGTCTATCCCTAGATCAAATACAATTTATACAACCTAAACAAACTTAATACGAGTATAAGGAAAGCATAGGGGTCGAACCACATATAACGAATAAACACCACCAAATGTTATCGACATTTAATCTAGTCCAGAATAAGAGATAAATAAAATAAAGTCTAAAGATGCTAAAACAAGAAATAAAACATTAAGGGAAATGGTTTAGGTATAGCATTCACTTGAACATAAACAAAGGCATAGAAATTGAATTAATTATGAACTAAACATGCTCGAATATCGAAGTAAAAGATCCAATCTAGCCGCCTTCCAGGGTCAATTGGCTTCTCCTAACATTGCCTCTATGCTTCCACATTAGAACCATATACTAGGAGGTACAATCAAAGAACAATCAATAGTAATGAACCTTAACTAAGTGAACTTTCGTTTCTTGTTAGCAAAGATTCACCTTTAATCAACCAACAATGTGCACTTGCAAGAAGATCAAAGAATATCAAGCATATAAAGACTTTAATCATAAATAAATCAATTCTAAACCCTAGAACATGCTCAAGATCCAATTACACCACAACCATCCCCTTAATGAGGAAATTACTCACTAATCATGCTAATAACAAGATTAATTAACAAACAATCAAGAATAAACATGATTAACAAGCAATACCAACAACAAAAATAATAATCAAAAGAAAGCAAATAAAATAGAGGAGAGTGAGTTAGAGATTCTCATTGATTGAATGTGAAAATCTACAAGCAAGATGATCAATCTTCCTCTTCAATATCCAAGCTCAACAATGGTGAAACCCTTACTTTCTCTCTCTAAACTACTATAATTCTAACCTAAACCTAGAGGGAGAAGCTCTCCTAAAAACTAATTAGAGAGTTGAATAAAATGGTAATTGTTCTCCTCCCCCCTAACAAATTACCCCAAAAATGGGTATATATACAAAGTTAATAAAAGAAAATAAATAAATAAAAAGAAGAAATAAATAAAGAAAGAAAGAAAGAAAGAAAGTAAAAGAAAAAGGGAAAAAATTAATTAAAAATAAAAGGAAAAGAAAATAACAAAAACCCACCAATCCCCCCAAACAATCAGACCCTCTTTTCCTCTTCTAATTCGAAGTTGGCTGCTCAAAATGGGGGAATAATCCCATCCCCTACTTCACACCCATCAAAATCCATCATCAAGCTTCATTAAAGAATCACTAGCGTTCATCCTCAACGGCTATAATCGATCATCAAATCAAGGCCATTCGATCTTCATTAAAAACCATGTGTGAAGCTCGTGGAGTGGTTCTCTCGAACCATGGGTTGGTGTGGCCGAACTACGGGGTTGGTTCGGTCGAATCATGGTTGTGTTCGACCACACCTCTTCAATTTAGAAAACTTCCAATGTTTCTGACTCTTTTGGCACTTCGACCGAGCTCCTCAACGGTTTGCCCGAACTCGATTGATTTGCCCTTTGCTCTGATTTTTGCCGTTGCTTATGCGAATTGGTGGTTTGATGACTGATTGTTGCAGGTGGTTTGTGATGGCTGGTGTGAGGTACTGTGAAGGGTTGCTGTGCGCGGAGTCGTGGTTTGGTGGTTGTGACTGTTGGTGATTGAGAATGGTGGTGCAGAGGGGATTGTGATTGATTGTTGCGGTGGTGATTAGTGGTTGATGGTGGTTCAGGTGCGTGGCTGAAAGTGGTAATTGGGTGGTCAAGGTTACAGCTCGTGTTGGTCAGGTGAATTGCGTGGGGTGATGTGGGCTAGAATTGGTGCGCCAAGGTGGTTTGGTTCGGTTTAAGTGGTGAAGGAGGTAGCAGTAGCGGTGTGGGGCTGCTGTTGTTGCGGTTTGTGGGTGCTGGTGGTGATGTGCGTGGTTGTGATGAGGAAGTTGGGTGGTTGCAGTTGTTGTGGGTTGCGGTTGTAGCTGGTGGTGTTTATGTGAGAAGAGGGAGCAGAGGAGAGGTTGGTGGCTATTACGGGGGTGATTGGTGTGGGTTCTGGTGGACGGCAGTTGCGTGGGAGCTGGAGTGGTGAGCTGGTGGCTAGGTTGGTTGAGGGAGGGAGCAGGGGAAACGTTGGTGTGGTGGAGTTGTGAGCTGGACGTGGAGATGCTGCTGATTTGCGTGGTGAAGGGTAAGGTGAAATGTGGGGTGTAGGATATGGGCCAGCAGCAAGTAGTAGGGCAACTTTTTATGCCCTTATCTCAAACCCGAAACTCACTCCATTTGGATATTGTAGCATATGCCTTGAACCTCGAACACACCTACAAACACGAGCAATATTGAGGAGAGGATTGGGAAAAAGAATAAAATAAATAAAACGGAAATAATTAAAATAGAATAGAAAATAAAAGAATTAACACTAAACTAATAAAAATTAAATAAAACTATACAAGTAAATAAAATCAAATAAATAACAAAATAAACATAAAACTAATAAACACTATGAAAGTAACAAAGAAAAGGAACGAAATAATATAAATCGAAAGCAAATAAAATATGAAAATAAACTAGAAACCAATTAAATAAAGAAATTAAATTAAAACATACTAAAACTAAGAAATAAACTAGAAACTTTATTAAAAAGAAAACAAGAGAATAAAAGGGAAAATAAAGGAAAATAAACACGAAAATAGCTCTAAAACTAGCTCTAAACTTTATGTCACTCATCAGTGGAAGGATTGATTTGAAGATTTAAGATGACGAAACTTTCAACAAGGGGGCTTTAAGATTAAAAAAAAGAGTCTCTCTCTTGGATTTGAGAAGGACGGTTCGAGATGAAGCAACCTTCGATAGCTTTCAATATGATTGAGGAGGTTATTATAAGATTGGAGATGATAGCACGAGATGAGCGGTCTTAGACAGCATTCGCTAAGATTGTGGAAGCTGTCACCAAGATTTGAGAAGATAGCACGAGATGGGCGGTCTTCGACGACATTCGCTAAGATTGTGGAGGTTATCATCGAGATTGGAGAAGAGCGGTTCGTGATGAGGCGGTCTTCGACGAATTTTGCTATGATTGGGAAGGTTGTAAATATGATTCAAGAAAAAGGCTCGAGATGTAGCAGCTTTGTTTGACGAAGTTCCCTAGCTTGCGAAAGATCGTCAAAACAAACAGCAGGATACCGTTACCTAGCTTGTGGAAGGTTGTCACAATAGCAATGCAACAGCAACAAATCGGTTACTCCTCCAGATACGTGTGCTCGACGGTGCAAGATACCCGTTTCTTAACTCTTTTATCTGTTTAACTAACGTTAGTTTTACAGGTATCAGTGCTACAAGAATGATTGGATTGCAGAACGGTCTGAATCATTCTCGTCCCTATTGTTACTTTGACTTTTATTTTCGAAACTTGCGTTTCTCCAAACTAAGTCAAAGTGGGGGCTTCTGTAGACACCCATTTGTGTCTCCCCGAAACCAAACCCAGTGATGAGTACCTTTTATGTTGAACCATAATCGAATGAAGTGAAAGTGTGGAAAGTCTAGTGTTGCGGTTAGTTTTTAATCTTTTCTTTCTCTCTCTTTTTGAAAACCTATTTTAAGAAAGAAGACAATCCAGTTTGGTTTGGTCCATAGCAGGGGTCCAATAATAGTGTAGTTGGGTGGGTTCGAAAATAGCTTTCCAATGATATATTATAAGCCCGATTCTGATGAATAATGAGGAAGTTATGGCCAAATTACTAAACTGGGTCCGGTTTGATTTTTATAAGTGGCCTAATGATCTAGAGGAGGGCCTAATATGGATTTATCATTCCTATTTTGGGTGTTTTTGTCCCTTTGGAAAGTTACAACACGAAGACTGATCCGGCGTGAGCTGTACCTGCAAAACAAACGGAGACACCGGTTGGGTGGTGCTGCGTCTCCGACGCACAAGTTAGAAACTTGAAGAGAGAGAATAAGTGCGGAAATTTAGGTGGTATCTGCTCGGATTCCAAGCTCAGGTCTTTCTGTGATGTAAGAGAATATTGTTGTAATAAATGGTAAAACTTGCCCTCAAAAAGAGGGGAATCTCCCTATTTATAGGGTCCTCGAGATTTGTGCCCCTAATTAGATCACTGAACCCTAATCATTGGTGGGCTGCGCCGCATTGCGGCTTTCCCGGGATTTGGGCCTGAAGTCCGCCTTTTTCCCTTAATTTCTAGAGTGACACGTGTCAAGCAGGGATTGGTCCACTTTGGGCCATCATGAGGCTGACACGTGTCATCTTCTGATTAGACCACGTGGCGGGGTAAAATTACCCTAAACATTTTCCCCTCACAGATGTGACGTGGCACGCCACGTGGCATCTGTGATACGTGTCACGCTCCGATTGGCAGTAATTTTACCATTAAAGAGTAACCGTTCACCTTCCGAGTAAATTACGAGAATGCCCCCATATTTACCCTCTAGCCGTTTTACCCTCATAATTTCGTACGTTTACAAAAATTTTCTAGAGAGAAAACTTTGAGAGAGCAGAAGTCATCCGTTTGAGTCAGGCGCAAGCAAGGGAGTTTGTTCTCCATCAACCCAGCCAGATCCGCCTATCTTCAAATATCACATCCAAAGGTACCGTCTCTGCCTCTCTCAGCTCTTTTTCTTTTTTCACCGCTTGTACATATTTCTTGCAATAAATGGATGCATCACCAACACACACGTCACAGCCTAGGTTAGAGTCCAGCCGGTCACCAAGGACGGCTGAGTCTAGGACTGGGAGTGCCGTCTCGGGGTGTTGGGACCACCCTTTGCCTTGGATTCCGACCAGTTATGTCTGTGCAAGACACAATGGCTCGGATAATGCAGACGACAACTGATCCAAATTACAGAAGTGAAGGCTCAGGCGGCCAAACGCCTGAGGGAGAAACGTCTGGTCAGGGAGATCAGACGGCTCTGGAGAGATCCCTTCCGCGCGCCCCCTCAACTCCCACTGACTCCTTTTTAGAGGAATGTGACCAAGGTGGCGATGAGGCCGACTCTGTCCCCTTGACCCAAAATGAGGAGGAGACAGAGAGTAACAGCTCCGCCTCTACCTTTGAGAGCAGTGACGATTTACCCCCGCTTCAGGATAGTGAGGAGGAAGAAAAGAAAAAATGGAACGAGAAGGACGATCCCTTCAACATTCACGTCTCCTCCAAGGACTGGATCCAAATGGAGGAAAACTTGATGAATTTTACTCAAATGCACCCGCTAGAAGACGGGTATAGGATACGGGTGCCGCCTGAGAATGGCACCATCGCCTGGGTGGACGATCAAGAGAACGCCAATAGCTATTTCGGCTGTTATGAGGCGGCGTTCAAGGCTGGTCTTCGCTTCCCCCTTCACCAGGCGGTGAAGGCAATTTTGAGAGGCTACGGCCTCGGAGTCTGGCAACTTACCCCCAACTCTTGGACAAATATTCTGGGTTATAATGTCGCCTGCGAGTTCCAGGGGCTTAACCCCGGCTGGGAGGCTTTTGCTAGTATGCACTATCTTAGCAGAAGCCCAGGCGGCTGGAGGGCGTGGTATACTCTAACCACGCATCCCCAATACATGATGACTTTGGACAAGGTCTCTAAATTTGACGACTAGAAACACAGGTTCTACCTGATGTCAGCTCCAAGCAGACGGGAGAATTATGAATTTCGTCTGTACAATAAGAAGCCCGACTTGATGGGCCGGAAGTGTGCTCTTCCCCAGATCCCAGAGGAAGATTTTGACAAGATCATTGAGGCAGACTTTTTCGGCCTCACAGATGCAACCTTGTCAACCGGGGAAACGAAAAAGGTCCCCAAGAACTGGATCCCCAAAAGCGCCTGGTTCAGGGACGAGTGTTTCCTAGCCGTCTGCGGGCTAGGACACATGTTTACCAAACGTATGTGCCTGAGTTTATATTCGTTTGTAGTGTTTTTGTATTAGAATTGAGAAGACTCCCAAGCGGTCCTCTGCAGTCATCCGCAAGGAACTTGCGGAGAAAGCTGCGGCTGAGGTCAAAGCCAAGGTAATAAACGCCTGACCCTTTCGTAAATCAATCTTAAAAATTATTTTTCCCGGATGCTAACTTTAACTTGGTTATTTCCGCAGAGAGGAGAGGTTGGAAAAACGTTTGAGAAATAACTTAAACGGGCTAGGGAGGAGACCCCCTCCGTTCTCAACAAAATAAAAAAATCCACCTCCGCCTCAATTCCTGTAGCCTCAGCCGGGAAACAACAATTACGGATAGCGGGGCGGATCGAGAGGGTAGGCGGCAGCCTGGGTCTCGACCTCGTTAACCCCGTTATAGCGACCGGGGGGTTCACCACGCCTGCAAGCGGTTCCCGCTTGGGTGGCTCTGAAGGTAAGAACCCTTTTGAATCCCCGATTGAGTTGGGGTGGCCTTTGCGGGTGAAATCCCACTCTCAAAAAACGTCATCTTCAGACGCTCAACAACAAATAGGTGCTGCCTTAGTTTCGTACTCACCACGTATTGATTGTGGTGCAGATCAATCTCCCCGCTGGCCAGACGTCCAGAAGCATGCCAAGGCCATGCTTGACGCCGTCCGGAAGAGGGATAAAGACAACATCCTTGGGATAGAGACGTTCAATTTGGAACGCATTCTATCCCTTCTGGATGAGGTAAGAAACTTGCCAATTTTATTTTTTCCAAGTGTTTTATCCCGCCTGCAATACTCATACCGCTTGCTTTTTTACAGGCTATGTTGTGAGTGGACAGGCTCAAACGTTCTTATTCCCGCAAACGGGAAGAGGTAAAAAGGTCCAAGAAGTCCGCCATAGACGCTGATAATATTGCTTTACACTCAACTATCGTAAATGAACTTGAAACTAAAGAAATCATAATGACACAGGCGTCTAGAATCCAGCAGCTGGAGGCGGATCTGGAGACGGCCAAACAGCGGGCGAGTGATGCTGAGACGGCCCAGAAGAAGGCAGAGGAGGCCCGGAAGAAGGCGTATGAGGGCACCAAAAAGACTGATGAGGCGCTCAAGAAGGCCCAGACGGACCTTGGCACACTTCAGGGTGTTTCTGAAGAGAACACCAACCTGAAGACCAAGGTTGAGAAGCTAGAGAAGGAGGCTGCTCAGGCTCAGAAGAACTTTGCAGTAACCCTAGAGGTGGAGCAGAACCGCCTAGTTGCTGAAAGTGACGCTGAAAATGACGCCCGTATGAAGATCGCATGGGCTGCTTTGTACCCAAATGTGGATTACAGCGTCTGGGCACTGGCTCACAGCTATGCCGAGTATGTGGTGTACTTAATGGATAGAGGCGAGCCAGAGCCTGACTCTTTTGAAGCCTGGGTCAACTCCAACAACGATCCTTCCACGTCTCAGCTACCTGGTCCGGGTGAAGCACAAGATATACCCTCAGATGATTAGGAGGAGGACCAGGAGGCACCGTCTGCAGGCAAGAAGTGACCTTTCAGCGGCAGTATGCCAATCTCTGTTTTTTATCTTTTCTTTTATTTATTTAGCGGCAGTATGCCAAAACTTGTTCTTTCCGGCCTGTGTGCCGAGTATATTTGTATTTACCGGCTAAGGAGCCGGGTTAATTGACAATTTCTCTTTCTCCCGGTTGAGGTCTGGTTAACATTTAATCCACTACAACCGTTTGGTTGGGTGGACTTTTTTTGAAATACACCGACTGAGTCGGTTTTGATCATTTTGCGTCAGAATTTTTATTTTTCATTTTTGCCTAACTTATCAAAAGCATGCGGCGATTTTTTGCCTAACTAATCAATAGTCCGGCTGTCCTTGCCCCTGGGCGGCTGTGTGATTGGTTTCAAATGAAGTTGGTTGATTGACTTGGAAACGTCTGATGCTGCAAAGAGCATGATACGTTTTGTAAGTCAATCAATCACAATAGTGATTGCCCCAAACCAAGTGCACAACCGTTCACCAACAGGCGTTCCAATCACTACCCAGACGACGTTTTGTCCGTCTTGGTAGAGATTTCATAGCCATCGAACAACTCTTTTGCCCTAATTTGGATAGAGAGTGCAATTTTGGAATAAATAACCTGTGAGAACTTCAGCCGGAAACCGATTGATGCCCCAGGGCATCCGGTATTTGGTAACTTCATCGTTCATCACAGATCATTCTGGTCAAATGGATATGAGTTGACCAATTCGGTCGTTCAATTTTTTCCGTCTGCATGGGTACGTAGAACTGACAAATAGTCTGTTCTCTGCGACGATTGCACCCGGAGGGGTGTCGCCGGACGCATTTGTCCATGCTGGGACAGACGATTTTATAAAATGAGCAATCATCCGACCTTTTTAGCCTTTGGTCTTGTTTAGGACCGGTTGTATAGCCACTAAGCATTTTTGTGCTTAGTTTTTAATCGGAGCATTGGCAGATAGTTATTACAACATTGAACTTACACCAAGTGTCGAACTTAGTTGTTTAAACAAACGAGCCTGTCTTGGTATTACCCAGACGAACAGGAAATTATTAAATCATACTAATTATCAAACTTAAATAAACAATAGATCCATCTGAGTATTACCCAGGCGGTCAAACAAATGTAACCTTTACTAAGTATCGAACTTAGTTAGGTAAATGAAGAATCCGTCTGGGTATTACCCAGATGGATTGATTGTGATTGGTTGATAAGTACTAGGATGTTTTGTTGAGTTTGAGTGCATAGAGCTAGTTTGATTCCACCATCTTCTGTTTTGAACCTTAGTGAGGAGGATGTTTTTTATTCTCTAAGTTTACTCGAGGGCGAGTAAAGGTTCAAGCATGGGGGAATTTGATAAGCCTTCTTATCATGGGTTGAGAGAAGCATTTTAGGGTGTGTTTTGATGCTTTATATGTACTTTTGTTAGCTTTTGTGAGTTTTGACTCATCGTCCCATTTATGTGCAAAAGAGGGAAATTATGAGTGAAAGTGAGTGAGTTGAGCTCGGGAATGAAGTGAAGAGTACTATGAGTAGGCGGACCTTGGATGATGATTTGAGAGTGTATGAAGCATGGCTTGTTGATTCACAAGGAGGCAAGAAAGCAAGTTTGAAGAAGCTAGAAGAAGGTTCAAAGCAAGGAAGAAGGAAAAAACAGTAGTGAATTGCTGCCAGGGCAGCTGGCAGCTGGCCAGAGCCGCTGGCAGCTGCTATTCCAGCATACGAAGGCTTCCAAGGCTGCCAGAGCCGCTGCCAGCGGGTCCAGAGCAGCTGGCAGCGGCAATCTCAGTTTTTGCGCAATTTTTGGCTTCTTTTTCAGCAATTTTGGCTTTGTTTTGGCACGTGTTTGGATATTATTTTATTATTATTATTGTGTTATGTTATTAAAATATAGAAACATATAAATAGCTTAGTTTTAATTAAGTTTAAAGGAGAGAAAAAAAAGAGGAGAATTAAGTTTTGAGAAAAAAAAGCTTTCTAGGGTTTTCTTGGAATTTTCAGAATTCTTTGTTTTGGAATTAGAATCCATGGAAGCTTAATCTTCCGGATTCTTGGTTAAAGATTGAAGCTTTTGGCTACGAATTGTGAGATCTTTCTTCTCTTAATATCTATTGAATATATATTGTTCCTTGAATTAATTTCATGATTTGCTTTAATCAATTGCTAGGTTAGAATTATTGGATTCGCTTGCATCTAATTAATCTTTCCAAAGTAGCAACTTTAGGTTATTGATGCATGCTTTTGGTTGATAACTTGAAGAGGGAATAATATTATTGAAGAAATTAGACCGCTTGTGTTAATTTATTCAATCCTTGTTGAATTCTCCGTTTATTTTCTTCTTGTGGATAATTTAGAGCGCTTGTCTTGAATTGTGCATTGGAAAGGGTTAGAAAGGAGCGCTTTGCTATTTCTAACTATTTATGAGAATTTAGAATCTAGGAATTCTACAACAAGGTGTTCAATAGAGCTTGATTGAGGAGACTTCTATGATCAATTTGTATGTTCATTAGTGGATTTCGCATAACCAAGACCGTTCTTCTCATTGATTACCTATTCATTACGTTCGTTGTTCTTACTTAGTTCATTTATCATCATTGCTCGTGAAAACCCCCCTCGTTACTTAGGTTACTACCGTCCTAGAGTATTTCCACTTAGGTTTCCAGTTATTAGTCCCTTTTTCCCTGTGGATTCGAACTCGACTTCCCTAACTACGTTTATTTGCAGTTAGCTTAGTTGTGATATTTTTGGTTGCATACGACTGAGGCACACCAAATTTTGGCGCCGTTGCCGGGGAACTAGGCGTTACCGTTTAATTGTTTATCTTAGTAGAATTTATTTTAGGATTGTTCTTAGCTATTTTTTTTCTTTGTTTGTTCGCTAGGGTATGATAAGTACCCGTTCTGCTAACAAAGAAGTTTTGCAGTTTGATCCAGAAATTGAAAGAAATATTTCCAGGTCGCGAAGAGAGGCAAGAACAAACCCCAGTGAATCAACATACATCTTCAACATTCAAGAAGAGGAAGTGATGGCAGAAAATCGAACACTGAGAGAGCTAACAACTCCTAACTTGAACCAACAGCCGTTGTGCATCGCATATCAGCAGTTGGAGGAATGTGCTAATGTTGAGATCAAATCTGGTCTAATTCATCTATTGCCGGCATTCCATGGCATGAAGGGTGAAGATCCAAATAAACATCTGGCAGAATTTCATGTGGTATGTACTAGCATGAAACCGATTGGGATGACTGATGAGCAAATTCAGTTGAGAGCATTTCCTTTTTCTCTCAAAGATGCAGCGAAGGATTGGTTTTACTATCTTCCCCCAGGGAGCATAACAAATTGGGCAGGTTTGAAGAAGTGTTTCTTAGAGAAGTATTACCCAGCCACTATTTCTGCAAGCCTTAAGAAAGCTATCAGCAATGTGGATCAGAAGGAAGATGAGTCCTTGTATGAGTATTGGGAGAGATTCAAGAGATTGTGTGCTAGTTGTCCGTACCATGGGTATTCCGATCAAGACCTCATCCTATACTTCTATGGAGGTCTAACAGATGATGATTTGAGGATGGTGAATGCAGCAAGTGGTGGAGGGCTAGTGAATAAGACTCCAGGAGATGCAACTAGGCTGATTGCAGAGCTAGCAGAGAATTCTAGGCAGTTCAGTCAGAGAACTCCCACGCGCCGGGTGAATGCAGCAAATTCAAATACAACTGAGTTAGAGAGTCAAGTAGCTGATTTGACTTCTATGATGCGTGAGTTCATGGTGAACTCAAGGAATCCACAGCAACTGAATGCTTGTGGTTTATGCACCTCCACAGGACATCCCACTGATGCATGTCCTCAATTACAAGAGGAACAGAATGAGCAGGCCAATGCAATGGGTTTCCAAGGGCAAGGTCCTCAGAGAAGATATGATCCATATTCGAATACATACAATCCAGGATGGAGGGATCATCCAAATTTGAGATATGGGAATTCCCAGGGGAACCAACAACAACAGCAAAATGCTCAAGGCCAGCAGCAATATCAGCAATATAGGGCACCATTGGCCACACCTCAAGGCCAAAGCTCTAATTCAGGTAATATGTCAACTGAAGAAATGATTAGATCACTAACTTCTAATGTTTCTACCATGCAGCAGAATATGATGCAGTTTCAACAAGAAACCAGATCAAGTATTCAAAACCTGGAGAATCAAGTCAGTCAAATCTCAAGTGCAGTAAGCCGACTTGAAGCTAAGGACTCTGGAAAGCTTCCATCCCAAACGGAGCTGAACCCTAAGCAACAAGTTAATGCAATAACATTGAGAAGTGGCAAAAAGTTGCAAGAAACTGTAGTTGCACCTAAGAAGGCTAAAGACTTGATTGGAGTTGAGGAGGAGGAAGTAGAACAAGAAACTAAGGCGAATCCTCCAACCTTTACCTCTTATGAGCCTGTGCCACCTTTCCCAGAAGCCTTGCAAGATACTCGAAGGTATGAGAAAGACAAGGATATTTATGAGACTTTCAGCAAATGTGAGGTAAATATGCCCCTCTTGAATGTGATTAAAAGTGTTCCTCGTTTTGCTAAGTTTATGAAGGAACTGTGTACGATCAAGAGAAAGCACAGGTTGGGAGGAAAAGAAAAAGTGAAGGTGAGTGCTCATGTTTCTGCAGTTTTCCAAAAGAAACTCCCAGAAAAATGTGGTGATCCTGGTATGTTTACTATTCCTGTTACAATAGGAGACACCACATTACACCGAGCCATGTTGGACCTAGGTGCATCAATCAATGTCATTCCCTACTCCCTGTTTAAATCTTTAGAACTTGGGCCTTTGCATGAAACTGGGGTAGTAATTCAGTTAGCTGATAGGTCCAATGTATATCCTAAGGGGGTAGTAGAAGATGTGTTGGTTAAGGTTGATGGTTTGATTTTTCCTGCTGACTTTTATGTGCTTGACATGGAACATGACAAACAAGCAGTCCCCATCTTGTTAGGAAGACCTTTCTTGAAGACTGCTAAAACAAAAATCGATGTGTCTACCGGTTCCTTGACTATGGAGGTTGATGGGAAAGCAATTGGGTATAACATTTATGATTCCATAAAGTATCCTGTCAACACTCATTCTTTATGTTCTCTTAATGTTGTCGATCCAATGGTGCATGATGTTCCTAACAATGATCGTGGGGATGAGTTCCTCACACCTATAACTAATGTTGTATCTGGTGATTGCTTGGATTTCTCTATGCCTACTAATGTGCAGGTGAAGGTGGGGGAATTGAATGAACATTCCAAGCTTCCACCTATACCACCAGGTTCAACAATCGGCCCGTCTGCAATTCCGGGCAAGAAATTGTCCCATTTATACCACAAAGCAAAGAATAGGTTGTGGCATGACAAGATGATTGCTAGGAAGAAGGTTAAAGTCGGTGAAAAAGTACTCCTATATCAATCCCGACTTAGATTATTTCCGGGAAAACTTCGGTCCCGTTGGGAGGGCCCTTTTCAAGTGGTGAATGTATATCCGCATGGAGCAGTTGAAATTCAAAGCCCCGAGACCGATAAGGTTTTCAAAGTCAATGGACAAAGGCTCAAACCCTACTTCGAGGGTTTCAAAACCGAGAACGTGGAGAGCATCGATCTCTACGAGCCATCAATGGAGTAGCGAAGTGGGATGAGCCGCGTCGAGCCAACGACGTAAAACAAAGGCGCTAATCGGGAGGCAACCCGATCGAAAACTCTTCCCCATTACTTTTCGTAGTTTAGTTTTATTTTTTTCGTGTGATGTGAAGAGTGTTTTTATTGTTTTTGTGTAGGTGGAGGCCTTGGGAGCAATTTTTATGCGCGAAACGCAGCAAAAACAGAGCAAAACAGAAACAAAGGGGCCTTCCCTGCAGAAGCCGCTGGCAGCTGCTCTGCAGCCGCTACCAGCGGGTCTTCTTGCAGCCCAACCCCTTTGTTTCTGTCCCAGCCGCTGGTAGCTGCTCCTGAGCCGCTGCCAGCGGGCCCCCCTCTACGTTAAAAAAAAAAAAAAAAAAAAAAAAAAAATAAAAATAAAAAAATAAAAAAAAAAAATAAAAACAAAAAAAAAAAAAAAAAAAAAAAAAAAAAAAAAAAAAAATCACCAAAAATCTGCCAGAGCCGCTGGCAGCGGGCCTCAAGCCGCTACCAGCGGCTCCTACAGCTCTCCCCGATTTTTTTTTTCCCCTTATTTCCCCTTTTCCAAACTCCAACTTCATTATCCCCCAATTCACATAAACCCTTACTCCTTTTCTTCTCCTTCTCTCTACTCATTCATTCCCCTACTCCAATTATACCAAATTCCTACCAATTTCCCTTTCCCAAATCTTCATCTTTCATCAAATTCTCAATTCCCATCACAATTTCACCTAAGGTGAAGGTGAAGGTGCAAGTGAACATATTCCTTTTTATAGCCATGGGTAGAGACAACAAGAGGTCTAAAGAATCATCTCCATCAAGACCCTCAAGGGGCAAGAGGCAAGGGGCTTCTTCAAGTCAAGGGGAGGCACCTCCATTGCCTCAAGGGGATGGTTTCATGGGTGTTCGGTTGCATTCCAAGGAGAAAGGCGTATGGACTAAGCTTCAACAACCCCGACGAACGGTGCAATGCACCAAGTTCTTTGACTTAGAAGCTCTACAAGAGCTAGAGATGGAGGAAGGAGTGCGGCTCTTGCTAAGGAACGTGGGTCTCGAGAATTTCATGACCAAATGCGCTCCCACCTATGTCAGGTATACATATGAATTCCTTTCAACGCTTACTAAAGGACGTGAACAAATATCAATTTTGGTTGCAACGGCGCCAAAATTTGGTGTGCCTCAGTCGTATGCAACCAAAAATATCACAACTAAGCTAACTGCAAATAAACGTAGTTAGGGAAGTCGAGTTCGAATCCACAGGGAAAAAGGGACTAATAACTGGAAACCTAAGTGGAAATACTCTAGGACGGTAGTAACCTAAGTAACGAGGGGGGTTTTCACGAGCAATGATGATAAATGAACTAAGTAAGAACAACGAACGTAATGAATAGGTAATCAATGAGAAGAACGGTCTTGGTTATGCGAAATCCACTAATGAACATACAAATTGATCATAGAAGTCTCCTCAATCAAGCTCTATTGAACACCTTTTTGTAGAATTCCTAGATTCTAAATTCTCATAAATAGTTAGAAATAGCAAAGCGCTCCTTTCTAACCCTTTCCAATGCACAATTCAAGACAAGCGCTCTAAATTATCCACAAGAAGAAAATAAACGGAGAATTCAACAAGGATTGAATAAATTAACACAAGCGGTCTAATTTCTTCAATAATATTATTCCCTCTTCAAGTTATCAACCAAAAGCATGCATCAATAACCTAAAGTTGCTACTTTGGAAAGATTAATTAGATGCAAGCGAATCCAATAATTCTAACCTAGCAATTGATTAAAGCAAATCATGAAATTAATTCAAGGAACAATATATATTCAATAGATATTAAGAGAAGAAAGATCTCACAATTCGTAGCCAAAAGCTTCAATCTTTAACCAAGAATCCGGAAGATTAAGCTTCCATGGATTCTAATTCCAAAACAAAGAATTCTGAAAATTCCAAGAAAACCCTAGAAAGCTTTTTTTTCTCAAAACTTAATTCTCCTCTTTTTTTTCTCTCCTTTAAACTTAATTAAAACTAAGCTATTTATATGTTTCTATATTTTAATAACATAACACAATAATAATAATAAAATAATATCCAAACACGTGCCAAAACAAAGCCAAAATTGCTGAAAAAGAAGCCAAAAATTGCGCAAAAACTGAGATTGCCGCTGCCAGCTGCTCTGGACCCGCTGGCAGCGGCTCTGGCAGCCTTGGAAGCCTTCGTATGCTGGAATAGCAGCTGCCAGCGGCTCTGGCCAGCTGCCAGCTGCCCTGGCAGCAATTCACTACTGTTTTTTCCTTCTTCCTTGCTTTGAACCTTCTTCTAGCTTCTTCAAACTTGCTTTCTTGCCTCCTTGTGAATCAACAAGCCATGCTTCATACACTCTCAAATCATCATCCAAGGTCCGCCTACTCATAGTACTCTTCACTTCATTCCCGAGCTCAACTCACTCACTTTCACTCATAATTTCCCTCTTTTGCACATAAATGGGACGATGAGTCAAAACTCACAAAAGCTAACAAAAGTACATATAAAGCATCAAAACACACCCTAAAATGCTTCTCTCAACCCATGATAAGAAGGCTTATCATGGATAATCAAGAAACAACAAATCAATTATGCAAACAAAGTCTGAATCTTCATTAATTGACTCACTGTTTATAAGAAATTTACATTCTCAAGAAGTAGTACTTTTTCAGATTGTCTACATTCCAAGTTCTAGGCAGGCGCCTGCCGTCTGGAGTTTCCAGGCGGTAGATGCCGTCCCTTACTTCTTCATAGATCCGGTAGGGGTCTTCCTAGTTTGGAGTTAGCTTCCCCAGTTCATTGGCCCTATCGGTTGCCTCCATTTTTCGTAACACTAAGTCGTCATAGATCCGGTAGGGGCCTTCTGGTAGGGACGCTTGTGTACTCTTTTGTTGTAGGCTCTAGTCATTCTCAGACGGTAAATCTCATGACGCAAGGCAGCATTGCCCCTGCGTTCTGGGAGTGAATCCAATGCCAGGCGCATTGCTTCCAAGTTTGCCTCTTCATCATACAGCATGACTCTGAGAGTCGGCTCTTAATGCTTAATAGTCAAGACGGCTTCAGCACCATAAACCATGAGAAATGGGGTTTCACCGGTTGCCCCCTTCGCTGTTGAGCGGATGGCCCATAGGACGTGGATTAACTCTTCTGCCCATAAGCCACCGGCTCGTTCTATTTTCTTCTTAATGCCGTCTGAGATGAGTTTATTGAAGGCTTCAACTTGGTCGTTTGCTTGGGGCCGGCCAACAGATGCAAAATAGCTTGAGATCCCCTGATCTCCCAACCAAGTTTTTAGCTGAGGCGTCTCAAACTAAGGACCATTATCAAACACCATAGACATAGGTACCCCATACCGGGTGATAATGTTTTTCCAGATGAAGGAAATCACGTCTGAGGTTTTGATGTTTTTAACCGCCTCAGCTTCTACCCACTTGGTGAAATAATCCACAGCCACCAAGATGTAGCGCTTTCCGCCTGGAGCAGGCGTGTAAGGACCTAGAATGTCCATGCCCCATTTTGCAAACGGGATTGGGCTGTGGATGGCTGTCAGGTCAGTAGCCGGACGGTGAATGAGTTTGCCGAATTTTTAGCACTTGTCACATTTCTTTACCAGCTCCTTGGCGTCTGCCTCAAGAGTGGGCCAAAAATAATGTCGTCTGGCTCTGACGGCTAGGGACTTGCTGCCTATGTGGGAGGCGCAGAATCCCGAATGCTAGTCTTCGAGAACTTCTTTCCCCTTTTCTGGGGTGACACACTTCAACAAAGACTTCAGAAATCCCGCCTTGAAGAGTTCTCCATTTTTCAGCTCGAAGCTCGCAGCTCGCTTTTTCAACACGGCTGCCTCCTGTGGCGAATCAGGAAGTGTGCCGTCTGAAAGATAGGCCCGGATGCCATCCATCCAGGTAGAGCTTCGGTCCATAATTCCAATGGGATCTTCATAGATGCTTCTCTTTTCAAGAACCTCCCAAAAGACTGACCGAGGCGTATCATGGCAGGCGGAAGACGCCAGTTTTGACAATGCATCCGCCTGGTTGTTTTCCGACCTAGGAACTTGACTCAGCCGGAATTCCTCAAGTGCCTCAGTCTCTTCTTTGACTGCCTGAAGATATTTGATCATAGCCGGATGAGTAGCCACGTAGCTTTCCTCATACTGGCTAACAACTAATTGAAAATCAGAATAGGCATCAATTTTCATGGCCCCTGCCGCCTTACACATGCAAATGCCGGCTAGCAGGGCTTCATATTCCGCCTCATTGTTAGAGGCCTGAAACTTGAAGCGTAGTGCATACTCAAATCTGTCCCCTTCAGGAGACTCGTAGATTACGCCTGCACCACAACCATTCTTTGTAGAGCTCCCGTCTACATACACTTTCCAAACCTGACCAAGATTATCCGGAGCCACCGGACGGGTCATTTCAACAATGAAGTCGGCCAACGCCTGACCTTTCACTGCCTTTCTTGATTTGTAAGTGATTTCAAGACTTTGCATTTTAATAGCCCATTTAAATATTCTCCCGGATGATTCCAAGGTAGACATTGGCCGCTTGAGTGGCTGGTCGGTGTAAATCACCACCGGATGTGCCAAAAAGTAAGGCTTCAGTTTTTTAAAAGCCATATACAAAGCAAGGCCAAATTTTTCAACCATGGGGTACCGGAGTTCAGCATTTTTAAGAACATGGCTAATGAAGTAAACCGGGAGCTGCACGCCGTCTCGCTCAGCAAGGAGAACGACACTGAGAGCATGATCTGAGATGGCTAAATACATGTACAACGTCTCCCCAGGCAAAGGACTGACCAACCTAGGTAGAGAGTGTAAATGCTCTTTCAACCTCTGGAATGCCGCCTCAACATCCTCCCCCCATTCAAATCTGGCTTTCTTCCTGATTGCTTGGAAGAAGTAGAGGCACTTGTCGCCTGATCGGCTGAGGAACCTCCCCAAGGCGGCCATAAAATCGGTGAGTCTCTGCACTTCCTTGACAGAACGGGGTGACTTCATGTCTATCACCGCTTGTATCTTCTCAGGGTTAGCCTCTATCCCCCTTTGATCAATCAGGAATCCGAGAAACTTCCCAGACTCAACACCAAAGACGCATTTCTTTGGATTTAACATGACCTTATGCCGCCCGAGGGTGGTGAATGTTTCTCGGAGATCAGCAAGGTGATCCGTCTGTAGCTTGGATTTGATTATCATGTCATCGATGTACGCCTCCACATTCCTCCCAATTTGATTAATGAAGACCGTATTAATCATCCGTTGGAAAGTGGCAGGCGCATTTTTCAAGCCAAACGGCATCACAGTGTAACAGAATAACCCCTGATCAGTGACGAAGGTCGTCTTCTCTTGATCCTTTTTCCACAGGGGTATTTGATGGAAGCCGGAGTAGGCATCCATAAAGCTCATCAAGGCATGACCGGCTGTAGAATCGACCAGACCGTCGATCTTTGGAAGCGGGTAACTGTCCTTTGGACACGCCTTGTTGAGGTCTGTGTAATCAACACACATGCGCCAGGTCCCATTCGGTTTCTTAACAAGAACCACATTGGCCACCCAGTCGGGGATGTTACAAGGCCGAATGAACCTGGCGTCTAGAATCTTTTTGACTTTGGCAGCTGCCGCCTGACTTCTTTCCTCACTGTGGTTTCTTTTCTTTTGCCGGATGGGCTTCTTTTTAGGATCCACGGCGAGCTTGTGGACAGCAAGATCCGGGCTGACGCCTGGCATCTCTTCCACTTCAAAGGCAAAAATGTCTTTGAATTCTTTCGGCAGAAGGTGCAAGTCTGCACCCAACTTAGCATAAGCAACCGTCCTAACCTTCACGGTACGCTCCGGACGGCTGTCGTCCAGAGGTATATCAATATGTTCACCAGCCGGTTGGGGACGGAGCTCATCTGACCGTTCACCGGTCAGTGATTGCTATTTCTTCTCTTTCTTTACCTCTACCAGCAGAGGTGCCTTTATTTTCTTCCCGGCTGCTGGTGGGGCAGGCGCTGGGTCGGCATCCTTGACATTGTCAAGGTCTATTGGTTCCTGGTCGCCTGGGGCCACAGTGTGTTTGACGGCTGAGAGATAGCACTCTCGGGCCGTCTTCTGATCCCCATTCAGGGAACCAACAGTGCCGTCATCCCTCTCATACATGATGAGCATGAGAGATGGGATGATTACTGCCTAGGGTACGTTGAGGGTCGGCCGGCCAAGGATAATGTTGTAGGCGGATAACTCCTCAACGACCAAGAATCTGACGACAATATGTCGTCCTTGGCCCTTCTCTCCCACCCGGATGGGTAGATTAATTCTTCCGGCTGGGTAGACCATCCCACCCCAAAACCAACTAAGGGGTGGGTGACCAGATGCATGCTGCTGACGTTGTATTTCAGCTTTTGCAGGCACCGGAGGCTAATGATGTCTGATGAGTTGCCGGTGTCAATAAGGATCCGTCCAACCAGCTGGTTGGCAACCTTATATTCAATGACAACCGGGTCATCAAGCGGACGGCGGACGCTGCCCCTATCCTTCTCAGTGATCAAGACGTCTGGGAAGGAGGTGTTTGCAGACGCCTGCTCATCATCATCCTTTTCCATCTTTCGAAGATGGCTCTTGGTGCCCCGGATGGTAGGGCCACCACAAAAGAACCCGCCTGCTATTGTGTAGACCGGCTCCTTGTCGGTATCCGAGCTACTAGCAGGCTGGGGGGTAGTCTTGGAGGAATGACCCTTATTCTTCTTCTTTGCCTCGGTTGGGAATTTGGAGATGTAGGACTTCAGCATTCCCTTGTCAGCCAAACGGTCCAACGCCATTTGAAGGCTAAAGCAGTCGTTGGTGTCATGGCCAACTTCCTCATGGTATTGGCAGAATTTATTTTTGTTCCTTGATTGAATGGAACTTTTCATTGGATTCGGCTTCTCTAGGGACAGCCGGTCCTTAATTTCTATGAGGATGGAATTGCAGTCCTTGTTAAACTTGTACTTGGGGACGTATGGTTTAAACTCTTTCTTCTTCTTCTGGGACGGCTGGTCAGAATCACTTACCGCCCAGATTTCTTTTCTCTTCTTGCTATCGTCTTTCTTTTCGGCCGGCTGGGCAGGCCGGCTATCTTTCTGCTTGTCGGACCTCTTTGAGTCCGACTGGCTGCCAGGCGAGCAGAGGTCGGTAGCTTGAATGTAGCTTTCCGCCTCCCTCAGGGCCGCCTGTGAGGTGAAAGCCCCTTTTCTGACTAGGTCGAACTTAAAAGTTGACCCGTCTCTCATACCTTTGAAAAATTCTGTAAAAGCTACCTCATCAGACAGTCCTTGAATCTGAATTCTAATCAGATTGAATCGCCTGACATATGAGCGCAACCCTTCTCTCTCCCCCTGCTTAATGGTGCTCAAGTCCAAGCTTGTTTTCTTAGTAGGGATGTTCATTGAGAAGTTGGAAGCAAATAGGAAGGCAAGCTTCCTAAAACTTTCAATGCACCCGGCTGGCAGGTTACCAAACCATTGTTGGGCGATGCCCTTCAATGTAGTCGGGAAGCAACGACACCAAGTGGCATCATCCAACCCCTGCAGATACATGAGGTTGGTGTAGGCCATGAGATGGTCTTCCAGATTGGTGGTACCGTCATAGGTACCAACCAACACATTCTTAACCTTGGACAGCTGTGCCGACTCGGTTATCTCCCGGGTGAACGCAGAAGGTTGTTCACCCAGGCGAAGCAGACGAAGCTGCCTGTCCAGTGGTTGGACATTTTGGTATGCCGCCTGACCTCCAAAGAGGGCCGGCTGCATGAAATGAGGGGGATACTGGCCGTAGACCTGAGTAGGCACATACGGTATAACTCTAATCATATGAGGGCCAGAATGGACGGTATTACCGCCTGTCTGATTCTCATGCAAGGAAGATGCATTCCCTGAAGAGGTATTGTTAAAGCTGTCAGGAAAGTTCGACGTGGAAGCCGACTAAGACAGCTCCTGATTTCTCTTCCAGTTGATAATCTCCCGGGCATCAAGAGATTATTTCTTACTTTTCACCGGCTGTTGAGTCTGGCGAGGGTTATTGTTATTCCCCTTAGGAAAAAGAATTTTGGACCAATCAATGGTCCTGGCTGCCTTCTCCTTTGGATAAGGAGTGGACTGCCGATCTTTGACTGAATTCCCCTTTTCCAGAGGAGTCTTCTTGGTCGACTGACCTCTACTCGGGCCAACCCGGCTCTGGGTGATCAGCTCTTTAATTTCACCCTTGAAACTTGTCATGAATCTCATGAGCTCGTCTCGGGTGACAGGCGCTGATCCAGCTGCCGTATGGGTTTCCCCTTCCGGCTGCCCAGGGGGTCTACTTGCACCCGCCTGGGAGGCACCCCGCTCCAGAGTCTCTCTGGGCCGGATGCGCTTGATTCTGAGAGAGTCGTCTTCGGCTGTAAAGGTTTCGACTTGAGGATCTTCATCTTCATGGTCTGTAAAGACTTCTGGGTCTTCGCCCAGACGGTTAGGGGGTGGTACAGACTCTTGAACCATCTTCGAGGTACTCTCCCCATAGACGGCGCCAAATTTTTTGGGTGTTTTTTTCCCTTAGGAGAGTTACAACACGAAGACTGATCCAGCGTGAGCTGTACCTGCAAAACAAACATAGACACCGGTTGGGTGGTGCTCCGCCTCCGACGCACAAGTTAGAAACTTGAAGAGAGAGAATAAGTGCGGAAATTTAGTTGGGTATCTGCTCGGATTCCAAGCTCGGGTCTTTCTCTGATGTAAAAGAATACAGTTGTAATAAATGGTAAAACGTGCCCTCAAAAAGAAGAAAATCTCCCTATTTATAGGGTCCTCGGGATTTGTGCCCCTGATTAGGTCACTGAACCCTAATCATTAGTGGGCTGCGCCGCATTGCGGCTTTCCCGGGATTTGAGCCTGAAGGCCGCCTTTTTCCCTTAATTTCTAGAGTGACACGTGTCAAGCAGGGATTGGTCCACTTTAGGCCATCCTGAGGCTGACACGTGTCATCCTCTGATTGGACCACGTGGCGGAGTAAAATTACCCTAAACAATTCCTAATGCGATTAGGATTGATTATTGTCTTCTAGAATCTTCTAGAAGGTTCTTTTGAATCCTAATTTAATTAGCATTGATAAATTGACTTTAGTTGACTTTTAAGAGTTTTAATTAGAATAAAAGAACTGTTTTTAAGGAAAATACGATTTTTCCCTCTCGTATGCTTAAATTTTATCAAAATAAGAAAACGCATGGAAAATTATTTCTAGTGCCATACGACAGACCTATCGCCTAGCGACACGTTCAGCGTTTGGCGACAAGCGCGTGTTTGGTGCTGCGGTCGTGTTTTATTTTTTTCGAAACTCTGATTCGTATTTTATCATATCCGACTGATTTTCTCTATAAATAGCCTCCTAAAACCTCCGTTTTCAATCACCAATTCTCAATTCTTCTCATCAATTCTTCTCATCAATTCTCAATTCTCTTTCTCTCACCAACTCTCATCAAGAATCTCTTGATTTCTCTCTCTCTCTCTCTCTCTCTCTCTCTCTCTTTTCTAAACTAGCTTTTTACAAACACCATACCGCATTCACGAAATCTAGACACACCTAGCATTGTTCGAAATTGCCTTTGCCGCCTAGACGTGAAAGGTTTTAATTTCTTATTGTTTGGTCACAAATATCTATTTTAATTATTTAATTTAATTGTTTGTTTTATTATTTTCCTTGAAGTTACTAACGTGTGTATTTTTTTTATTAGAAAGAGGTACGAGGCATCCAAGTAAGTTCTTTAATTGTTTGCATTGTTATTATGATATAGAAATCATGTCTAAGTTGCTATTATGATTCCTAGTGTCATGTTAGGGTGTTTTGATCTTCCTAGTATCATGTTTAGGGTAACAACTAAAATTTCTAATATCAAAAATGACAATTCTGATTCCTTCAATACTTCCTATTATCTTCTGAATATTCATGTTAGTATCATGTTAGGGCTAAAGCTTTGATTTTTATTGCTTAGTGACATGCTAGGATTTGTTATTAATCTTGTTAGTATCATGCCTAGGATCTTGAGATTAACATTATGCTTGAACATGATTATGCTTATGAATGTTATTATGATCTATTATTATTGTTATGATGATTATTATGTTGCTTGATTATATTTATTTTTATTGCTTGATCACGCCTTTTATGCATGTTTAAAGGGAATTTGTACTTGTAATCACGATTAATAAGATAATTAATGATCTTGTTTAGGGTTAATATGATTATAATTCAAGTGATCGCCAATAATAGTTTATTTGTGCATTAATATTCAACCAGCATAGATAAACAGGTTTAGGGTAAACCTATTGATTGCATGTTAGTCAGAAAGCGCACATGAATACGAGAAGAATAAAGTAGAGGCCTATTATTAGGGAAGGTTCAATCTCTTTTAGGTTTGATTTGTACCTTCATCCCCGAACTACCAGTCATGGTTCCAGACCTATTGGAGTTAACGATCTCTTGGATCGTTAAGGGGTGTAACCTTCACCCTGTGAACGGTTTACAAGTTCCTAAAACTTGTTGGCAACTCTTTTGCTCTAGCTTCCTTCCCTTTGGACGCCACCATATATACTTTAGTGTATGATCACAGTGGGGTTCAAGTTTGGGGTAATGCTTGAAATATTCCCTTCAAATATCAAGCAACATCATCATAATATTCTCAATCTCATGAAAGAATAATAATAATAGCAAGATTCTAGGCATGATACTAACAAGATTAATAACAAATCCTAGCATGTCACTAAACATTAAAAATCAAATCTTTAGCCCTAACATGATACTAGCATGATATTAAAAAGAATAAGAAGCATCATATAAACATACATGATGTTAGAAATTTTAGTTATTAACCTAAACATGATACTAGGATTCAATAAAGACATCATAACATGATACTAGGAATCACAATAATCAAAGCATGCTTTCTACATCAAAACAATAACCTTTATATTACTTACTTGGATGCCTTGTATCTTTTTCTAATAACAAAATACACGTGTTAGTAACTTCAAGGAAAATATTAAATCAAACAATTAAATTAAGGAAAAATTGCCGGGAATAATCCGACCTTTGGCTCATCCGCCCAAAATAATCCCACCTTTCGATTATATTTAAATAATCCGACCTTTATACCTAATCCGCTCCCAATGGTCCTAAGTGACCAATGACCGGTTAAAAAGGTAATAGTTATTTTTTTTGGGGTTAAAAGTACATGTGTCAACATACAATTTGTCTAAAATTTTAAATTAAACAAAAATTGAAAAAAAACAACAACGCCAGCCAGCCAACCACCACCTCCACTAGCCCCAGCCACCACAGATACTCGTCGAATTGCAGCAACCAACAGATCGAAGCTTGCGTCGTTGTCGTCGCTATGGTGGGTGGTTTGGGCGGCCGAAATTGAGGAGGGGAAAGTGAGGGGCTGCTGAAATCGTGGCGGGGGAATGCAAGGGAGGTCGAACTCGAGCCGGGAAAAGGGGAGGGAGACCAAAATCAGAACAGGGGAAAGGGATATTTTCCGATATCGGAACAGGGATTTTTGAGGCCGGGAACTGGGGTTTTGGGGAATGGGAAGGGGCCGGGAATTGGACGGAGAAGGGGTTTTCGAGGTTGGGGGCTGGTTATATTGGGTTTTCATGACGGTGGGATGGAGGTTGGTGGTTCAGGGGAAGGGGTGAGGAGGCGTCAGCACTAGGGGAGGGGGTCTGGGTTGTCGACGCTGCGGGGAAGGGGAGTCCGGCATCTTGCCGGCAGGAACAAGCGGCAGTGGTGAGGGGTGGCTAGGGTTGGTGGGGGCTTTTTCAAAATAATTAATTAATTTTTTGAAATTTTTTTCTTAAAAAAATTTAACTTTTTTTTTAATTTTTTTTTAAAATTTATCGACCAATCGCAAGCCGACACGTAGTAGGTAACTTGTTATAACAAGTTAGTTAACCGGTTGGGACTATTGAGAGCGGATTAGGTATAAAGGTCGGATTATTTAAAAATAATCGAAAGGTGGGATTATTTTGGGCGGATGAGCCAAAGGTCGGATTATTCCCGGCAATTTTTCCTTAAATTAAATAATTGAAATTAATATTTTGGACCAAACCCTCAAAAATTATCAACCTTTCACGTCTAAGGCAAAGGCAACTTCGAACTTGGCTAGGTGTGTCTAGAATTTGTGAATGTGGAATTTTGTAAAAGGGGAAGGCTAAGAAAAAGAATAGAGAGAGAATAAGATTCTAGCTTTAGGGAGAGAAAGAATAGAGTAAGATGGTTGTGAATGAAAAAAAAATGGGGAGATACGACCCCTATTTATAGAAAAATAGTCCGAAAACCGAACAAAAACAAACCGATCGAAAATAAATACCTCATGTCGCGAACGATAGGAGATAGCGCCAGGCGATAGCTATTTAGGCGACAGACTTGTCGTCTTGCGCTAAGTCAGAAATAAAACGCGCTTTGCACGCGAAATCCTCTTCTTAATATGATTAAGTAGAAAATTCCGCGTTTATCAAATTAAAATCGGGTTTATCATAAAACACTTATTTTATTCCAAATAAAACTCTTTAAAATAATAATTATTAATCCCAATTCAATTAGAATTTAAAAGAACCTTCTAGATATTCTAGAAGATTGAAATCAATCCTAATAACTTTAGGAATAATAATTAATAGGCCCTTTTCTAGATCATTGGGCCACATATAAAATTCATTTCGAGCCCATTTTAGTATTTTGGCCATAACTTCCTCATTATTCATCAAAATTAGGCTTATAATATATCGTTGAAAAGATCTTTTTGAGCCCGATCAAACTACACTATTATTGGACCCTGATCATGGACCAAACTAAATTCAATTGGATATTTTCATAAATAGAGCATAAAAAGGAATATTTTCAAAAACAAAAAGAGAGATATTTTAATAAAAACAACCACATCACTAGACTTTTCACACTTTCACTTTGATCGATAATCAAATGACGTGAAAGGTATTCATCACTATGTTTGGTTTTGGGGAGACACATTTGGGTGTCTGCACTACCTTTCTTGGTTCGAAAGTGATTTCAAGAATTTGCATTTCAATAGCCCATTTTAGCATCCTAGCGAAAGACTCTAAGGTTGGCATTGGCCGCTTGAGAGGTTGGTTTGTATAGACCACAATCGGATGTGCCAAGAAGTAAGGTTTCAACTTCTTGACAGCTATATAAAGAGAAAGGCCAAAATTTCTGAGTACATGGCTAGTGAAATAGACTGGGGGCTGAATGTCATCTCTCTCAGCAAGGAGAATGGCGGCGCTGAGGGTATGATATGAAACTGTTAGTACATGTAAAGCATCTCCTTGGGCAGAGGGCTAACAAGTCTTGGCAAAGAGTGTAGATGTTCTTTCAATTTCTAAAAGGGTCGCCTTAGCATCACCCCCCCCCATTCAAACCTTGTCTTCTTTCTTATTGCTTGGAAGAAATAGAGGCACTTGTCACCTAACCGGTGGAGGAATCTCCCCAATGCAGCCAGGCAATCGGTAAGTTTCTGAACCTCTCTTACAGTTGGGGTAACTTCATGCCTATTACCGCCTCTATCTTTTTCGGGTTGGCATGTATCCCTCTTTGATCAATTAAAAATCCGAGAAACTTCCCAAACTCAACGCCAAAGACACACTTCATGGGATTGAGCATGACCTTGTGCCGCTTGAGTGTGGTGAAGGTTTCTCAGAGGTCAGCAAGATGATCCGTCTGTTGCTTGGATTTCACTATCATGTCATCGATGTACGCCTTTAAGTTCCTCCTAATCTTATTAATAAAGACCATATTAATCATCCGTTGAAAAGTAGCAGGCGCATTCTTCAAGCCAAATGGCATCACAGTATAGCAGAATAACCCTTGATTAATGACGAAGGTCATCTTCATTGATCTTTTTTCCACAGAGGAATTTGATGGAAACTTGAGCAGGCATCCATAAAACTCATCAAGGCATTCCCGGTTGTAGAGTCGACCAGGCTGTCGATCTTTGGAAGCGGGTAACTGTCCGTTGGACATGCCTTGTTCAAGTCAATGTAATCTACACATATGCACCAGGTACCATTCGGCTTCTTCACAAGTACAAAGTTTGCAACCAAATTAGGGAAGTTACATGGCCGAATGAACCCAGCGTCTAATAGCTTTTTGACCTCGGCGGCTGTCGCTTGACTTCTTTCCTTGTCTTGATTTATTTTCTTTTGCGGGATGGGTTTCTTTTTAGGATCAACGACGAGTTTGTGGACAACGAGATTCGGGCTGATGCCTAACATCTCTTCCACTTCAAAGGCAAAAATGTCTTTGCATTCCTTTAGCACAAGGTGCAAGTCCTCACCCAACTTTTCAAAAGCAACCATCTCTGATTAGGGGATTTTGCTCCTACCAATCGGAATGCGCCACGTGGGCCAATCAGGACCTGCCAAGTGTCCCCTAGTTGGAACTGTCAGGGCTTGCCACGTGGCACGCGCTTATTCGTCCACCTTGGACCTGTTATGTCACGACATGTGGCATACTCCATGCCTAATGGAGAAACCGGCCACCCAGGCCCAACTTCCGAGGGAAGCCCAATCGGCCCTAGGTTTACCTAAACCTAGGATGGGCACGTTTCCCAAGGTTATAAATACCTCCCTTAATCCTCATTAAGGGGAGGGTCAGGACAGAAACATTACGGAACACACTAATAACCGGCTGATCTCGCTAACTAAGCAGATTACCTACCTTAAACACTCTCACCTAGAGAGACCTTATTACTTTAATTTCCGCATTAATTACTCCTTAATCAGGTACTAACTTGACCGTTGGAGGCGGAGCTCACAGGAGTCTCCGTTATTTTGCAGGTACAAGCGTCCGGTTCCAGTCTCGGAATTGTAAGTCTCCCGCAGGACATCAGAAAACCCCGAAACATTTGGCGCCGTCTGTGGGGAGAGTACTTCAGAGATGGCATCCAAGTCTGTACCGACTTCTGAAGAGAGGCGTCCCCTAAACGACCCTCAAGTTCAGTCGGACCATGACACCGAAAGTGAATTTGAAGTTGAAACTCATACAGCTCCAGACGGGACCCTAAGGGCCCAACGTACCCGTCATACCGAAAGGAGGGAACGGGAGCATCTTCAAACAGGAAGCGAGCCAGCAGGCGCACCGCCTGTTCGGCAACAGCCGACTGATGGGTCTGCTCCCATCACAAGGAACGAACTCATGACCTTCATGAGGAACTTCAAGGGAGAGATTCAAGAGCTGATCAACAAGAAGCCGCCTGCTTCAGTCAAGGAGCAGTCGGCCAAGAAACCCTCCACTTTACTGAAGAGGAAGCCAGTTCAAGGGCGAGAGGCGACTCCTCATCCTAAATCTAGGAAGCGGGAGCCACCTGCCCTTGATTTCACAAAATTCCGTTATCCTACAGGAAATAGGAAACCGGTTCGTCATATTCAGGCGGACGGGTCAAAGCAAACATTCACAGATGCTCGGCTACTGCTAGAGCAGAAGAAGAGTGACCGATTGTCAGATTCAGCTTCTACTTCAAACTTTCAAGACAGTTTGCGAAATGCCTCGATGAGGCATACTCAGTCGTACCATGAGAGTCAGTCAGGCGGCACCTCCCGTCAGTCCGGCTTTCATAGTGCCCAGGCGGTACCAAACTTACCATTTGTGCCGCAACAACAGTATTTTATGCAGCCACCTCCATTTGGTGGACCTACAGCAAAAAACGTCCAACCTATGGACTGGCAGCTACGGTTGCTTAGACTTGGTGAACAGCCGTCGGCCTTCTCCAAGGAAATTACTGACGCCGCTCAGCCGGCCAAAGTAAAAAATGTACTAGTAGGCGCCTATGACGGCACTACTAACCCAGAAGACCATCTGATGGCATTCACCAACCTGATGTACCTTCAAGGGTTGGATGATCCCACTTGGTGCAAGTGTTTCCCAGCGACTCTCAAAGGAATCACACAGCAATGGTTCGGCAACCTGCCGACTGGTTGTGTAAATAGCTTCAGGACGCTTGCTTACTTATTTGCCTCCAACTTCGCCATGAACATCCCTGCGAAGAAAACGACCCTTGATTTGGGAACAATTCAGCAGGGCGAGAAGGAGGGGCTTCGTTCTTACATCAGGCGGTTCAACCTGATGAGAATACAGATTCAAGGGTTACCGGATGAGGTAGCTTATACCGACTTTTTTAGAGGTCTCAAAGACGGGTCTAGCTTCAAATTTGATTTGGTTCGAAAAAGGGTGGCGACTCTTCAGGAGGCCTTGATTGAAGCAGAAGCCTATATACAGGCGACAGATCTTTGTACGATAAAACAGTCGGACGGGAAAAGGTTCGACAAAAGAGAAGGACGACAGAAACAGTCGTCAAACAAAGATGAGAAAAGAAAAGAGGTCTGGGCGGCTGATTCCTCTAAACAGCCGGCCCAGAAAAAGAAAAAAGAATTCAAACCATACTCCCCAAAGTATGCGTTTAACAAGGATAACCAGTTTATCCTAAAAGAAATCAAGGGACGGATCTCAATTGAGAAGCCGGTCCCCATGAAGGGTTCTGCAAACAACCGGAACCAAGATAAAATCTGTGCTTATCATGATGACGTTGGTCATCACACCAATGACTGCATCAGTCTTATGCGGTACCTAGACCGCCTGGCTGAGCAAGGTGATCTTGACACTTATGTCAAGAAAACTACGGGGAACACTTCCTCAAAAAAGCTGTCGGCCAAAAAGAATCAACAGGCCGACAACTCCGATACAGATGATGCAGTCGTCTACACCATTGCAGGCGGCTTCTCAGGAGGCAGCCCCACTATTAGGGGCAACAAAGATAATATAAGGCGGTTAGATGTAAATTCCGTTCACCAAGAACGGCCGTCCAAATATACATTTCCTGAGATTGTTATCACTGAAGAGGATCTAGGAGGGGTAAGGGGGCCGCATGATGACCCTCTCGTTATTGAATGTAAAGTGGCCAACCAGAGAGTTGGCCGAATCCTCATAGATACCGGGAGCTCCTCAGATCTTATCAGCAGCAAATGTCTGTCGAAACTGAAATATCAGACTGATTGCATACATCCGGCCTCCCACCCTTTAATAGGGTTTGGAGGAGGAGTCGTCCACCCACTGGGACGAGTAGATTTACCCATTCGCCTGGGCGAAAAAGGGGAAGGACGACACATGGTAGTCCGGTTCCTAGTAGTAGAGGAACTCTCGGCCTACAACATGATTCTGGGTCGACCAACCCTGAATAATTCCAAGGCTGTTATAATCCCGTCTCTTATGTTGCTCAAGTTTGAGAGGGATAATGGAACAGTCGGCTCCCTAAGGGGAGATCAGAGGATGGCCCAAGAGTGCTATCTCTCGGATGTCAAGCCCACTGTTATGGCCACTGGGTCAAGTGGTAAAAAAACAGACCTTGACAATGTCAAGGAGAGTGCGCCTGTTCAAGAAGCAGGCGGCAATAAGAGAAAGGCGTCCCTGACAGAGTCCGCAAGAAAAGCAAGAAAATAGCAATCATTGGCAGAGGAGCGGCCGGATGATTTCCGCCCTCAGCCGGCTGGTGAGCATGCGGACCTGATCTTAGACGACTCACGTCCTGACCGAACAGTCAAAGTTAGGACGACTGCTCTGAGAAACCTTGGTGACGACTTTCACAACCTATTGAAAGAATACAAGGACATCTTTGCATTTGAAGTCCATGAAACGCCAGGCATTAGTCCTGATCTGGCGGTACATAAACTTGCCGTGGATCCGAAAAAGAAGCCGGTACGGCAAAAGAAGCGGAACCATGGCGAAGAAAGAAGTCAGGCGGCAGCCGCCGAAGTTAAAAAATTACTTGATGCAGGGTTCATTCGGCAATGTTACTTCCCAGACTGGGTTGCAAATGTGGTGCTTGTTAAAAAGCCGAATGGCACCTGGCGAATGTGTGTAGACTACACAGACTTAAACAAGGCGTGCCCCAAAGACAGTTATCCTCTGCCTAAAAATGATAATCTTGTCGACTCAACAGCCGGCCATGCTTTGATGAGCTTTATGGACGCCTACTCTGGTTTCCATCAAATTCCTTTATGGAAGAAAGATCAGGAGAAGACGGCCTTCGTCACTGATCAGGGGTTATACTGTTACACGGTCATGCCGTTTGGTCTTAAGAATGCCCCGGCTACCTTCCAGCGAATGATAAACACTGTGTTCTTTGATCAGATTGGGAGAAACGTCGAGGCATACATTGATGATATGATTGTCAAAACTAAACTTCAGAAAGATCATCTGTCTGACCTCCGAGAAACTTTCGCCACACTCAGGCGGCACCATGTCATGCTCAATCCCAAGAAATGTGTCTTTGGAGTTGAGTCTGGGAAATTTCTCGGATTCCTTATCAATCAGAGAGGAATAGAGGCGAACCCTGAGAAGGTGCAGGCGGTCATTGACATGTAGTCGCCTCGTACCATCCGAGAGGTTCAGAAGTTAACAGGTTGTCTGGCGGTCTTGGGAAGATTTCTAAGCCGATCAGGCGACAAATGCCTATACTTTTTCCAGGCAATTAAGAAAAAGGCAAGGTTTGAATGGGGGCCGGATGCTGAGGCCGCCTTCCAGAAATTAAAAGTTCACTTGCATTCCTTGCCGAGGCTGGTCAGCCCTTTGCCCAAAGAGGTTCTCTACATGTACCTGGCCGTCTCTGATCATGCGTTAAGCGCTGTTCTCCTTGCTGAAAGGGACGGCTGTCAGCTCCCGGTCTACTTTGTCAGTCACGTACTGAAAAATGCCGAGTTGAGGTATCCCCTAGTGGAGAAATTTGGTCTTGCACTCTTCATGGCTGTTAAAAAATTGAAGCCCTACTTTTTGGCACATACAGTCGTCGTGTATACAGACCAACCTATCAAGCGGCCGCTGACCATCATGGAGTCATCAGGCCGAATGATCAAATGGGCCATAGAAATACAGAGCCTCGAAGTTACTTTCGAGCCTAGAAAAGCAGTGAAGGGGCAAGCCTTTGCTGACTTTATTGTAGAGATGACTCGTCCTCCTGACTCTCAAGTTCCAAACCAAGTATGGAAGGTATATGTGGACGGAAGCTCTACTTCAAATGGTTGTGGAGCAGGCGTCATATGTCAGTCGCCAGAGGGCGACAGGTTCGAGTATGCTCTACGCTTCAGTTTTCAGGCTTCAAACAATGAGGCAGAATATGAAGCTTTACTAGCCGGGATCCGCATGTCCAAGGCGGCAGGGGCAAGAAAAATAGACGCCTGTTCCGATTCACAATTGATAGTGAGTCAGTACAATGGCGAATACGAAGCAACCCATCCGGCCATGATCAAGTATTTACAGGCGGTCCGACAAGCAGTCGACTCCCTTGAGGATTTCCATCTGATCCAAGTGCCGAGATCAGAAAACAACCAGGCGGATGCACTGTCAAAATTAGTATCATCCGCCTCCTCTGATACTCCTCGAACTGTTTTTTGGGATGTAATGGAGAAGAGAAGCATCGAGGAAGACCCTATTGGAATCCTAGACAGAAGCTCAACCTGGATGGATTCAATCAGGGCATATCTGACAAACGGTACACTGCCGGATGATCCTCAACAGGCGGCAGCACTGAAAAAAACGAGCCACCTGTTTTGAAATGATTAAGGGAGAACTTCACAAGAGGGGGTACCTTCAACCCTTCTTAAAGTGTGTTACTCCAGAAAAGGGACGAGAGATACTAGATGATCTTCACTCTGGTTACTGTGCTTCTCATATAGGCGGTAGGACGCTTGCTCAAAGGGCAAGGCGGCAGGGCTACTTTTGGCCTACTTTGGAAGCAGATGCAATGGAGATGGTGAAAAAATGTGACAAGTGCCAAAGGTTTGGCAAACTAATTCACCGTCCGGCTACTGACCTCACTACCATTCACAGCCCACTACCGTTTGCTAAGTGGGGCATGGACATTCTGGGTCCATATACGCCTGCTACAGGCGGAAGGAGGTACATACTTGTTGCCGTCGACTACTTCACTAAATGGGTAGAGGCGGAGGCTGTAAGGGGAATCAAGACGAAAGATGTAATTTCATTCATTTGGAAAAATGTCATCACTCGGTTCGGGGTTCCCATGTCTATGGTTTTTGATAATGGTCCCCAACTTGAGACGCCTGTTCTCAAAAGCTGGTTGGGTGACCAAGGAATTGCAAACTACTTTTCATCTGTCGGTCGTCCACAAGCAAACGGCCAGGTAGAAGCCTTTAATAAAATCATCTTAGACGGTCTCAAGAAAAAGATTGAACGAGCAGGCGGCCTATGGGCGGATGAACTACCACATGTTCTCTGGGCCATTAGGACGACTGAAAAAGGGGCGACTGGAGAAACTCCATTCCTCCTAACTTACGGTGCGGAAGCTGTTCTTCCAATAGAACACTACGAGCCGACTCTTCGTGTAATGTTATATGACGAAGAGGCAAACTGGGAAGCCATGCGCCTGGCATTAGACTCACTTCCTGAAAAGAGGGGCAATGCTGTCTTGCGCCATGAGATCTATCGCCTGAGAATGACTAGATCATACAACAAAAAAGTACACAGGCGTCCACTCAAAGTAGGGGACTTTGTACTTAGAAAAATGGAAGCAGTTGGTAGGGCTAATGAGTCTGGCAAACTAACTCCCAACTGGGAAGGACCCTACCGAATCTATGAGGAAGTCAGGGACGGTACCTACCGTCTGGAAACACCAGACGGACAACCGTTGCCTCGAACTTGGAATGTAGATAATCTTAAAAAATATTTCTTTTGAATGATGTAAAGTAAAAAGCTACTTAATAAAAGTTTGCACTTACTATTCAATTTTGTATTACGAGGGGCATGCCGTCTGTACCTTTACAGTCGGCTACTCTCCATTGAGTTTTACACTCTATCTTCAGAGGGGCATGCCGTCTGTACCTTTACAGTCGGCTACTCTCCATTGAGTTTTACACTCTATCTTCAGAGGGGCATGCCGTCTGTACCTTTACCGTCGGCTACTCTCCATTGAGTATTTCACTCACAATAGGGGCATGTCGCCTGGGCATATAGTCGGCTACTCTCCATAAGAAGATGGCCGACTGGTTCCAAACACATAGCCACCCCCCTAATACTTAGCTAAAAAGATTAGGGCCTGGCCGACCCTGTGCCTAACAGGCGGCTACCCTCCTTTTATTTAGCACCAACGTTCACCAAGAACTTACCAAGGCCACAGGCCGGATGATCAGACCAGGCGCCAAGCCAACTGATCAAATCTACAAAACTAATACGACCTGTCCCAACATCATAGCAGGCGTCCGACGGCATCCCTCCGGATGAAATTCGTCGCAGAGAGCAGCTCCCTTTGGGTGGAACATTGTTCTATAAACTAATTACACGGCACCTATACGACTGTCCCCAAGGGCAACCACGTAGCCGTTTTTGAGACAAGGATAACTCTATCACTAACCAAACCAGTGGTAGCAGTTGACATCTGAGTCAGATGACCGCCTGTATTACTTGGGATAAATGCAGGGGGTACCTATTGAGTTAATAGCCAACAAACATTGGCGAATCAAGGGGTCTAGCCGGCCTACGCCGCCTGGTACCTCTACTTCTCAAACAAAAGTGACGGCGACTGAGTAACTCCAACGTTAACTCATAGTCACTCCCTCAAATTTGGTATGGAACCTAAAAGGTTTGAGTCGTCCGCCTGTTTTTAACAAACAGGGGCACTCAAACCCCTATTTCCTACTAGGTAACCTATTGAGTTAATAGCCAACAAACGTTGGCGAATCAAGGGGATCAGCCGGCCTCCGCCGCCTGGTACCTCTACTACTCAATCTAGATTGTGACAAAGACTAAGTAACTCCTATGTTAACTTAATAGTCACTCAAACTTAGTATGGAGCCTTAAAGGTATGAGTCGTCCGCCTGTTTTTAACAAACAGGGGCTCTCAACCACTACTCTTGCTAGGTTAACACATTATGAGTTAAAAGCCAATATTGGCATAAAGGGAAACAACCGGTACCCGCCGCTTGTTATCTCTACTACTCAATTCCTTGGCGACTAGGTAATACTCTATTTACTTGGTCAGACCACTTTCCTACTTGGTTAAAATTACAAAAAGACAGGCACGCCTGCCTAAAAAGGATCCAGACAAAATAGTTCGAATACCGATTGAATAAATGGCCGACTGATCGTCTATCCTGGAAACAGACAACCAGTCGTCCAGGGGCATAGGCGGCGTACTAATTATCTGTACCTGTTTGCTACGTTCGGCCATGTACAACAGTCGGTCTAGTAAACAATTGGATATTAGATATGGAATACTTGGACAAATTTGAAGCAAAACAAAAATTCATTAAAAATAAGCCGGTCATTTAAAGACCAGCAAAATATTCAAAGCCCCGGCCCCCTGGCCGGGTAAATACAAAGCAAACGGCACGCAGGCCGTGGAAAGAATACATTAAGCTTAAGAAGGGGGCAGTTCAGTATTAGCAGCTGCCGCCTGGTCAGCACTCTTCTTGCTGGACTCGGCTTCAGTTGCATCCTTTTTTGATGCCTTACCCCCAAGTGGAACAAGCGCCACAACCGGCTCCTCCTCCTCCTCCAACGCTTCTCCCAACGCCTCTTCTTCAGCAGCCGCCAGGATCTCTTGATTATATGTTTCCGAACACTGGCGGTACGTTCTTTCCCAAGAGGCAAAGTCGGCACTGGGGAAGAGGCGGCCCCAGGTCATGCGCTGGATTTGAGCGGAGTCTTCCATCATCTCCCGGACGAGCTCTTTCTTCTCTTGCTCGGCCTTTTCCGAGAGCTCTTGGGTAAGACTCTTCTCTTGGCTCACCAGGCGTTCTTTTACGCTGGCCAAGGATTTCTCCATGGCTTCGTAAGAGTACATTTTTAGGCGAAGAGGTTTCAGCTCGGCCTTAAGATTTGTGATGGTCGCCTCCAGCTCGTCATTCTTCTTCTGGGCCGCCTCTAACTGAGCCCGAACAGCGGCGGTAGCCTGCGCCTGATAATAAAGAATATCAATGGTCAGTACTCATTTTGGGCAATTTGAAACATTGCCTTATCACAGTCAGAGGCGGCCATAGCTTTTGCAGCCTTTACCTCTTTGTTCTTCCGATCAAGCGGCTTGCGAAGGCCGTTAACTCGGAGCAGGGCCTAAGTACAAAAAAAAAAACAGGCGTCAGTTTCCAAACAAAAAAAGATAACAGGCGTCCTGGAATTCAAATACTGAAAAAGTATACCTCAGCAAGGACCCCTGCAATCCCGTCAAGGTCAAGGGTGCCGACACCCCTGACCGCCTCCTTTTCAGATGGAGGAACTGCTTTGATCATGGAATTGGCTACCTCTACCAAGTCAGGCCCCTGAGGGCCGGCTGCATCAAGCGTAAAAAAGCAAGTTAGACCTAGTCAAGAAGGAAGCAAGTGTAAAAGTTTTTACAAGTAATTGTCCATACTTCTAGGCGGCCCCGCCGGGTTTTAGAAGAAGTGGCCGGCTGCTTCTCAGCCGCCACTGTTTTCCTGGAAGACCCAGGAGAGCTTGCAACAGTCGTCCTCCGGGCCTTGGGGTCCGGCTGTTGCGAGGAAGAAGCTCTTGGAGTGCCCGACTGAAAAAAAAAAAAATAAAAATAAAAAAAAGAGAGTTAGTATATGCATAAGACAACTCCTAAAAGAGGAAGCGTTTCGAAGCCTACCAAGGGTGCCCCCTTGTTGGGGGAATCGGTACAAGACTGTTGCATGAGAGAGGCCCGCAACATGGCCGCCGCAGTCTTGGATGCTGTTATTTTACTCATGGCGTCAGCTGCAAAAAAATAAACAGCAAAGTTAGTAAAAATCCCAAGTAAACAAGGCGTGAAAAAACAGAGTATTTGTCAGGCCGGCTACCTCTAGAGCACCAACTGCTGAGGCCACAGGCGGCCAAAAGGTACTCGTCATAGAGCCACTTGAAGCTCGGGACGCAGTTTAGGGGTACTTGCTCTCGTACCCCTGAAGTAGAGTTCACCCTAGTCTCTACTTTGAAGAGTCCTTTGTCTAGGATCTCTTTTTTAGCCTTTGGGGGAACAGGCGGCATGCTGCGGCCGCCTGCGAGAAGAGGCGGATCCCTATTCCACTTGTTAAAGCGTTTGTTCAGCTCCGTGTCTGAACCCTCGATGATAAGGAAGGTGTTCCGCCAATCCTTCCATTTGTTCGCCTTACCTCTCGTCATGAGGTAGCCCCTATGGCTTGTTAATTGATACCAGCCGGTACCTCCCGACTTAGGGGTCCGGCTGAGATAGTTCATGTGGGCGAAAGCCTCAAAGCTTGGCTCCACCCCGTACATTTCGCACCCGGCCACATAGCCGAGTACGTTTACCCAAGAGTTGGGGGCTAACTGCCATAACCCCAAATCATACCCATCTAAAATCCGCTGAACAGCCGGATGTAATGGGAAGCGCAGTCCAGCTTTGATGGCCGCCACATAGCAGCCAAAGCAGCCGTCATCATAGCTGGTACCAGCCGGCCAGACGACAGTGTCTTCTGGATCCGGCACGAACAGTAAAAATCCGGGGCCCATTCTGTGGTTAGCTATAAAGCTCTCCACTTTGTCTTGCATGGCTGCGATCCGGCCCCGGGGTACCGTGCAGTAGTAGGGGGTGTTTTCCTCTCTGTAAGAGGCGGACGGCTCCGCCCAATTGCCCCCCTTCTCAACTGCATGAGAAAGCCTCGCCTCTTGTAGGCGACTGTTTCTTTCTTCTGAGCCTGGAGAAGCGTGGCCAGAAGAGCTGGACTCGGACTCGTCCTCTGACGAGTCCGAAGAGGACGACTCCTCCCCTCTCCCAGAGGGGCCCGCCTCCTCTCCCTTAGAAGGAGCAGGAGGAAAATTAGACATATCAACGGTGAAATGGGAAGGGACCACCTTGACCCCTCCCTCAGAACTGTCGGCTTGGCAGCCGCCTCGTTTCACTTCTACATCTGGCGCCTGGTCAGATGTTTCACTAATGAGCACCCTTTGGGAGGAGCCGTCCGAGTTTGAGATCATAGCAGTCTTTTTTGTTCTGGCCATCACGTTCTGCATAGACACAGATACAGTCGGACTTTGTATAAAGGGCAAAGATGGGTCCAGAAAAGGGCAGGCGGCACTCCTAGTCCTAGATTCAGCCGTCCCCGGTGACCGGCTGATCACTAACTTAGGTCGTGTCGTGTGCTTCCGTGATGCCATTTCAAAAAATAAAAAGAAAATTAAGAGTAAGAGAACTGAGTTACCTGAACGAGTGACGGTTGATGAAGTTCTGGAAATCCGGTGCAGTCGGCTTGTCAGAACAGGCGGTAGGCAGAAAAAGTCCAAAATGTCAGAGCAAGTTCAGGGGTCCGAATGTTCTCAAATAGTTCTCAAAGTGTGAAAATGACTCAAGGCAACTCTCCCTTATATAGGCGAAGTGAGAAGGCGAAGGGTCACTTTCCAGAATTCAAAATTTGGGCGGGAAAATCTCTCGTCCATTCGCCGACTGACACCTGTAGCAGGCCGTCGCCCGTTACAGTGCGACACCTGTCACAGGTAACACGTGACCAATCACGTGCCACCTGTGAGGGGCAAATGATTAGGGGATTTTGCTCCTACCAATCGGAATGCGCCACGTGGGCCAATCAGGACCTGCCAAGTGTCCCCTAGTGGAACTGTCAGGGCTTGCCACGTGGCACGCGCTTATTCGTCCACCTTGGACCTGTTATGTCACGACATGTGGCATACTCCATGCCTAATGGAGAAACCGGCCCCAGGCCCAACTTCCGAGGGAAGCCCAATCGGCCCTAGGTTTACCTAAACCTAGGATGGGCACGTTTCCCAAGGTTATAAATACCTCCCTTAATCCTCATTAAGGGGAGGGTCAGGACAGAAACATTACGGAACACACTAATAACCGGCTGATCTCGCTAACTAAGCAGATTACCTACCTTAAACACTCTCACCTAGAGAGACCTTATTACTTTAATTTCCGCATTAATTACTCCTTAATCAGGTACTAACTTGACCGTTGGAGGCGGAGCTCACAGGAGTCTCCGTTATTTTGCAGGTACAGGCGTCCGGTTCCAGTCTCG